>NC_052647.1:13769158-13781658 GCF_016161935.1 Mauremys reevesii | reverse complement strand
AAGAAGAAGTTAGGTTAAAGAAGAAGAAGCAAAGAAGAAGAAGAAGAAAGAAGAAGCTAAAGAAGAAAGAGTGTTGTGTTGTGCTAGCGAAGAAGTTGTGCTGAAGTTAGCTAGGTTGAAGAAGAAGTTGTGCTAGGAAGAAGAAGAAGAAGAAGCAAAGAAGCAAAGGAAGAAGTAAAGAAGAAGAAGAAGAAGAAGGAAGAAGAAGAAGAAGAAGCAGTTAAAGAAGTTAGGTTAAAGAAGAAGAAGAAGAAGTTAAATAAAGAAGAAGAAGAAGCTAAAGAAGAAGAAGAAGAAGAGGCTAAAGCAAGAAGAAGAAATAGGTTGAAGAAAAGAAGCTGTGTTGAAGTTGTGTTGTGAAGAAACAGGCAAAGAAGCAGTTAGGTTGTGCTAGGTTAGTTGTGCTGTGTTAGGTTAGTTGTGTTGAAGAAGAAGAAGAAGAAGAGTTAAAGAAGAAGAAGAAGTTAAAGAAGAAAGAAAAGAAGAAGTTAAAGAAGAAGAAGAAGAAAGGTTGTGTTGAAGAAGTTGAAGAAGAAGAAGAAGAAGAAGAAGTTAAAGAAGAAGAAGTTAAAGAAGAAGCTAAGAAGAAGAAGAAGAAGAAGAAGAAGAAGTTAGGTTGAACTAGGGGTTAGAAGAAGAAAGAAGAAGAAGCAAAGAAGAAGTTAAAGAAGAAGAAGAAGTAAAGCTAGAAGAAGAAGGAAGAAGAAGAAGTTGAAAGAAGAAGAAGTAGGGTTGTGCCAGGTTGTGTTGTGTTGTGTTTGAAGAAGAAGAAGAAGAAGAAGAAGAAGAAGAAAAGAAGAAGAAGTAGGCTAAAGAAGAAGTTAGTTGTGTTGTGTTAAAGAAGTAAAGCAAGTTGTGGTTAGGCAAAGAAAAGAAAGAAGTTAAAGAAGAAGAAGAAGTTAGGCAAAGAAGAAGAAGAAGAAGAAGAAGAATAGAAGAAGAAGAAGAAGTTAGGAAGAAGTTAAAGAAGCTAGAAGAAGAAGTTAGGTTAGGCCAGGCGAAGAAGAAGCAGGAAAGAAGGTTGTGGCTAGAAGAAGAAGCAGCTAGGTTAGGCCAGGTTAGGTTAGGCCAGCTGTTAAAGGCCAGAAGTTGAAGCAGGCTGAAGAAGAAGTTAGGCCAGGCTGAAGCGAAGTTGTGTTGTGCTGTTAGGTTAGGTTAAAGTAAAAGTTAGGCTGTGCTGTGCTAGGCCAAAGAAGTGTTGTGCTGAAAGAAGAAGGAAGAAGAAGGCCAGGCTAAAGGTTGTGTTGAAGAAGAAGAAGCTGAAAGAAGAAGAAGAAGAAGTTGTGCTGTGTTAAGAAGAAGAAGGTTGTAAGAAGAAGTTAGGCAAGAAGAAGAAGAAGAAGAAGAAGAAGAGTTAGGTTGTAAGAAAGAAGGTTAGGCTAGGTTAGGTTGAAGCTAGGCGAAGAAAGAGCTAGAAGAAGAAGAAGAAGCAGGGGCAGGGTTAGGCCAGGTTAGGTTAAAGAAGAAGAAGAAGAAGAAGAAGAAGTTGTGCTAGGTTAGGCCAGGTTGAAGAAGAAGTTAGGTTGAAGAAGAAGAAGAAGAAGAAGAAGTTAGGTTAGGTTGAAGAAGAAGAAGAAGCGAAAGCAAAGAAGAAGAAGAAGAAGAAGCTAGTTGTGTTGTGTTGTGCTAGGTTAGGCAAATAGAAGAAGAAGAAGTTAGAAGAAGAAAGAAGAAGAAGAAGAAGAAGAAGAAAGAAGAAGAAGAAGAAGTGCTGTGTTGTGTTAGGTTAAGAAGAAGAAGAAGGTTAATAAGGTTAGAAGAAGAAGTTGTGTTAGAAGAAAAGTTGAAGAAGAAGAAGTTGAAGCTAGGAAGAAGAAGAAGAAGAAGAAGAAAGAAGAAGAAGAAGCAAAAGAAGAAAGCTAAGCTAGGCTAAAGAAGTTGTGTTGTGCTGAAGAAGAAGAAGAAGAAGAAGAAGAAGAAGCAGTTGCTAGGCTAGGCTAGTTGAAGTAAAGAAGTAAAGAAGAAGAAGAAGTAAAGAAGAAGAAGCTAGGCTAGGCTAAAGAAGAAGAAGAAGAAGTTAAAGTTAGGTTAGGTTAGGTTGAAGAAGAAGTTGAAGCAGTTGTGCCAAAGCCAGCTGAAGTTGTGCAGTTGTGTGTGCTAGGCCAGTTGTAAGAAGAAGAAGAAAGTTGAAGTAGGCTAGGCCAGGGGTTGTGCTGAAAGAAGAAGAAGAAGAAGTTGTGTTGTGTTAAAGAAGCTGTAGTTGTGTTGTGCTAGGCAGTTAAAGAAGTAGTTAGGTTGAAGAAGCAAAGAAGAAGAAGAAGAAGAAGAAGAAGAAGAAGAAGTTACAGGGTTAGGTAAGAAGAAGTTAGGCAGTTAAAGAAGAAGAAAAGAAGAAGAAGAAGAAGAAGAAGAAGAAGAAGAAGAAAGGCAGTTGTGCTGTGCTGTGTTTGTGCCAGTTGAAGAAAGGTTAAAGCCAATAAAGAAGTTGTGTTGTTAAAGAAGAAATAGGTTAGTTGTGGTTAGGTTGAAGAAGAAGAAGAAGAAGTTAAAGAAGTAAAGTTAGTTGTGTTGTGTTGAAGCAAAGAAGTTAAAGAAGAAGAAGAAGTTAAAGAAGAAAGAAAGTTAAAGTGCTTGTGCTAAAGAAGAAGAAGAAGAAGAAGTTAAAGAAGAAGAAGAAGAAGAAAGAAGAAGAAGAAGAAGGTTAGGTTGAAGAAGAAGAAGAAGGTTAAAGAAGAAGAAGAAGCAGGCTAGGCCAGGCCAGGCCAGGCCAGGGGCAGGCTGTGCTGTGGTTGTGCTGTGTTAGGTGCTAGGCCAGGTTGAAGCAAGCAAAGTGCTGTGCTGTGGCTAAGAAGAAGAAGAAGAAGTGGTTGTGCTAGAAGCCAGGTTGTGCCAGGCTAGGTTAAAGAAGAAGAAGAAAAGAAGAAGAAGAAAAGAAGTTGCTAAGAAGTTAGGTTAAGAAGAAGAAGTAAAGAAGAAGTGAGGCTAGTTAAAGAAGAATAAAGTGGTTGTGTTAGGTTGTAAGAAGAAGAAGTTAAAAGAAGAAGAAGTTAGGTTGTGGTTAGGCTAGAAGTTGAAGCTAAAGAAGAAGAAGTTAAAGAAGAAGCAGTTAAAGTAAGAAGTTGAAGAAGAAAGAAGAAAGAAGAAGAAGAAGTAGGCTAAAGAGGCCAGGCTGAGGCCAGTTGTGAAGCAAAGAAGAAAGTGCTAGGTTGTGCTAGGTTGAAGAAGAAGAAAGAAGAAGTTAAAGAAGAAGAAGTTTGTGCTGAAGAAGAAGAAGTAAAGAAGAAGTGTTAAAGAAGAAGAAGAAGAAGGTTAGGCCAGGGGTTAGCAGTTAGGCAGCAGTTGTGCTGAAGAAGAAGTGTTGAAGAAGAAGTAAAGAAGAAGAAGAAGAAGAAGAAGAAGGTAAGAAGAAGAAGAAGGTTAGAAGAAGAAGAAGAAGTAGGCTAGGCTAGGTTAGGTGTTAAAGAAGAAGTTAAGGCCAGGCCAGGCTAAAGAAGCAGTGCCAGGGGCAGTTGTGCTGTGTTGTGCTGTGCTGTAAGAGGTGTCAGGCTGTGCTAGGCCAGGCTGGAAGAAGGCTTAGTTGTGCTAAAGAAGAAGTAGTGTTGTGAAGAAGAAGAATGTAAGCAGTTGTGTTGTGTTGTGCTAGGTTGTGCCAGGCTAGGCTGAAGAAGAAGAAGAAGTACAGGCCAGGTTAGCAAGAAGAAGTAAAGAAAAGAAGAAGTAGGTTGTGTTGAAGAAGAAGAAGAAGCAAAGAAGAAGAAGAAGAAGTTGTGCTAGGCAAAGAAAGAAGCAAAGAAGAAGAAGGTTAGGTTAGGCTAGGTTGAATGTGCTGTGCTAAAGAAGAAGTTGTGTTAAAGAAAGAAGAAGAAGAAGTTAGGTTAGGCCAGGTTGTGCTAGGCAAAGAAGTTAAGCTGTGCTGTACAAAGAAGAAAGAAGAAGAAGAAGCCAGGCCAGGCCATGCTGTGCTAGGTTGAAGAAGAAATAAGAAGAAAAGCAGTTGGTGGCTGTGTTGTAAGTTAAAGCTGTGTTGTGTTGAAGAAAGAAGAAGAAGCTGTGTTAGGCAAGGCTAGTTGAAGAAGAAGTTAGAAGAAGTTGAAGAAGTTAAAGAAGAAGAAGAAGAAGAAGAAGTAGGTTGAAGAAGTTAGAAGAAGAAGAAGAAGAAGAGTTAAAGAAGAAGAAGAAGTAAGAAGAAGAAGTTGTGCTATGCTGTGCTGTGGGCTGTGCTGTGCTGTGCTGTAAGAAGAAGAAAGAATGTGCTTGTGTTAAAGAAAGAGCTGTGCTAAAGAAGAAGAAGAAATAGGCCAGGCCAGGCCAGGCCAGGGTTGTGCTGTGCTGGCCAGTGTTGTGCCAGTTGAAAGCAAAGGTTAAGAAGAAGAAGAAGAAAGAAGTTGAAGCCAGGTTGTGCTGAAAAGAAGAAGTTGAAGAAGAAAAGCTGTGTTAGGGTTAAAGGTTGTGAAGAAGAAGAAGAAGTAAAGTAAAGGAAGTTGAAGAAGAAAGAAGAAGCAGGGGTTAAAGGAAGAAAAGTTAGGCTGTGGGTTAGGTTAGGCAAAGAAGAAAGAAGAAGAAAGTAGCAAGAAGCTAGGTTAGGGCCAGGTTAGGCTACAAAGCAGCCAGGCCAGGCCAGGCCAGGGCCAGGCCAGGCTAGGCCAGGTTGTGCTGTGCTGTGCTGAAGAAGGTTGTGCTGTAGGTTAAAGAAATGAAGAAGTAGGCTAAAGAAGAAGCTAGGCTAGGCAAAGAAGCAGGTTGTGGGTTGAAGTTAGGTTGTGTTGAAGTTAGGGTTAGGCTAGGTTAAAGCTAGGTTAGGCAGAAGAAGTTAAAGAAGAAGTTAGGTGTTAAAGAAGTAAAGAAGAAGAAGCAGTTGAAGAAGGTTAGGTTAAAGAAGAAGAAGTTGTGGCTAGGTTAGCTGTAAGAAGAAGAAAGAAGAAGTGCAGTTGAAGCTGTGCTGTGTTTGAAGAAGCAAAGCAAAGAAGAAGAAGTTAGGCGAAAGAAGTTGAAAGAAGAAGAAGAAGAAGAAAGGGTTGTGCTAGGCAAGAAGCAGGGCTAGTTGTGTTGTGTTGGTGCCAAAGAAGTTAAAGTTGAAGAAAAGAAAGTTAAAGAAGAAGAAGTAAAGAAGAAGAAGCAAAGAAGAAGAAGAAGAAGAAGAAGAAGAAGAAGAAAAGAAGAAGAAGAAGAAGAAGAAGAAGAAGAAGAAGTTAAAGAAAAGAAGAAGAAAGAAGAAGAAGGAAGAAGAAAGAAGCTACCAGCTGCGCTGTGCTAAAGCAGCTAGTTGTGCTGTGCTGAAGAAGCAGCTGTGCTGTGCCAGGCTGTGCTAAAGAAATAAAGAAGAAGAAGAAGAAGAAGAAGCTGGAAGAAGGAAGAAGAAGCAAGTGAAGAAGAAAGAAGAAGCTGTGCTGTGTTGAAGAAGAAGAAGAAGAAAGTTGAAGAAGTTAAAGAAGAAGAAGAAGTTAAGTAAAGAAGAGGTTAGAAGAAAGAAGAAGAAGAAGAAGCAAAGAAGCTAGGTTAGGTTAAAGTAAAGAAGAAAGGTTGTAGTTGTACAGGGTTAAATGAAGAAGCTGCTGTGGCCAGGTTGTGCCAGGCGAAGCAGTTTGTGCCAGTTGTGCTAAAGAAGAAGAAGAAGAACAAAGAAGAAGAAGAAGTTGTGCTAAAGTGCTGAAAATTGTGCTAGGTTAGGAAGAAGTTGAAGAAGTTAGGCAAGAAGTAGTTAAAGAAGAAGAAGAAGAAGTGGTTAAAGAAGAAGAAGAAGAAGAAGAAGAAGAAGCATAGGCTAAAGTTAGGCTAGGTTGTAAGAAGAAGAAGAAGAGTTGTGGTTAGGCTACAGTTGTGCTAGGTTAAAGAAGTTAAAGAAGAAGAAGAAGAAGGTTAGGTTAAAGAAGAAGAAGAAGAAGAAGAAGAGTTAGGCTAAAGAAGAAGAAAGGTTAAGAAGAAGCAAAGAAGAAGTGTTGTAAGCAAAGAAGAAGCAGGTTGTGCCAGGTTGTGCTGAAGCTGAAGAAGAAGGCCAGGCCAAGAAGCCAGGTTGTGCACTGTGCGCTGTGCTGTGCTGTGCCAGGCCAGGTTGCTGAAGTTGTGCTGTGCTGTGGTTGTGTTGAAGAGTTGTAAAGAAGAAGAAGAAGTGGGCTAGTTGAGCTAGTGCTTAGGCCAAGAAGAAGGCCAAGAAGAAGAAGAAGAAGAAGGTTTAAAGAAGAAGAAGAAGCAGTTAAGAAGAAGTTAGGCTGTGGCCAGGTTAGGCCAGGTTAAAGAAGCAAAGAAGAAAAGAAGAAGAAAGCAGTTGAAGAAGAAGAAGTTAAAGAAGTTAAACAGGTTGTGTGTTAGGCTGAAGAAGTGTTAGGCCAGGGAAGAAGAAGAAGAAAAAGGCTAGGCTTAGGTTGTGCCAGGTTGTGCTAGGGCAGAAGAAAGAAGAGCTAAAGAAGGTTGTGTTAGGCTAGAAGAAGAAGAAGAAGAGTTGTGGTTAGGCTAGGGCTAGGCTAGGCAAAGAAGAAGAAGTAAGTTAAAGAAAGGTTAGGCTGTGGAAGTTGTAAGAAGAAGAAGAAGAAGAAGAAGAAGAAGAAGTTAGTTAAAGTTAAAGAGGCAGAAGAAGTTAGAAAGTTAGGTTAGGCAAAGAAGAAGAAGAAGAAGCAAGGCTGTGTTGTGCTAAAGAAGAAGAAGTAGTTAAAGAAGAAGTTAGAAGAAGAAGTGGCTAGGCGAAGAGGCGAAATAGGCTGTGGTTGTGGCTAAAGTTAAAGAAGAAGTTGAAGTTAGTTAAAGAAGAAGAAGAAGAAGAAGAAGCAAAGAAGAAGAAGAAGTTAAAGAAAAGAAAGAAGCAAAGAAGAAGAAGAAGTTAGGTTAGGCTAGGTTGAAGAAGAAAGAAGAAGAAGAAGAAGTTGTGCTAGTTATGTTGTGTTGTGCTAGTTAGGTTAAGCAGAAGAAGAAGCAGTTGAATGAAGCAAAGTAGTGGTTGTGTTAAAGTTGAAGTAGTTGTGCTAAAGAATAGAGTTAGGCAGTTGTAAGAAGAAGAAGCCAGAAGAAGAAGAAGAAAGGGCTAGTAAGAAGAAGAATGTTAAAGAAGAAGAAGAAGAAGCCAGCTGAAGAAGAAGAAGAAGAAGAAGAAGAAATGTGCTGTAAACAAGTACAGGTTAGGAAAAGAAGTTAGGGTTGTAAGAAGTTAAAGAAGAAAAGAAGAAGAAGAAGAAAAGGAAGAAAGAAGAAGAAGAATAAAGAAAAGAAGAAGTTGTGGTTAGGCTGTGTTGTGTTAGTTAAAGAAGAAGAAGAAGAAGAAGTTGTGTTGTGTTGTGCTAGGTTAGGGTTAAAGAAGAAGCAAGAAGAAAGCAAAGGAAGAAGCAAAGAAGAAAGAAGAAGTTAGGTTGTGCTGTGCAAAGAAGAAGTTGTGTTAGTTAAGAAGAAGAAGAAAAGGAAGAAGTTAGGCGAAGAAGAGGAAGTTGTGCTAGAAGAAGCAGAAGAAGCAGTTAAAGAGCAGTTGTGCTGTGGCCAGTTGTGAAGCAAAGAAGAAGTAAAGAAGAAGAAGCAGGTTGAAGAAGAAGTAAAGTTAAGAAAGAAGAAGATGTGCTAGGCTGAAGGAAGAAGCGTTGAAGAAGAAATAGTTGTGCTAGGCTAGGCGAGGTTAGAAGAAGAAGCAGAAGCTAGAAGAAGAAGAAGTTAAAGTGTGCTAACAGTTGTGCTGTGGTTGTGTTAAAGAAGTGCTGAAGTTAAAGTAAAGAAGTGCTAGGCAAGAAGAAGAAGAATGTGTGTTGTGCTGTGTTGTGTTGAAGCAAAGGTTGTGTTGTGCTAGGTTGTGTTGTGGGAAAAGAAGAAGAAGAAATAGAAGCAAAGGAAGAAGCAAAGAAGAAGAAGCTAGTTGAAGAAGAAGAAGTGTTGTGTAGAAGAAGAAGTGAGGTTGTGCCAGGTTAGCAAGAAGAAGAAGAAGTTAGGCTGTGTTGTGGTTAGGTTAGGTTAGGTTGAAGAAGAAGAAGAAGCAAGAAGTTGTGCTAGGCTAGTTAAATAGGTTGTGCTGTGTTGTGTTGAAGAAAGCAAAGGCAGTTGTGGCTAGTGGGGTTGTGCTAGGCTGTGGCCAGGTTGTGCTGAAGAAGGTTAGGTTAAAGAGCTGTGCTGTGTTGTGTTGTGTTGTGCTAGGTTGAAGAAGAAGTTAGGGAAGCTAAAGAAGAAGAAGTGTTGTGGGGTTAAAGAAGAAATAGGTTAAAGAAGAAGAAGAAGAAGAAGTTAAAGTTAAAGAAGTTAGCTTGTGTTGTGAAGAGGTTGTGCTAGGTTAGGCTAGGTTGAAGAAGAAGAAGAAGAAGAAGAAGTAAAGAAAGTGAAGAAGAAGTTAGAAGAAGAAGAAAGAAGAAGAAATAAAGAAGAAAGCTAGGCACAGAAGAAGTTGTGCTAGTTAAAGAAGAAGTTAAATGGTTGTGCCAGGTTGTGCTTGTGCTGTTAGCTGAAGAAGCAGTTGAAGTTGTGTTGAAGTTGAAGAAGGAAGAAGTAGGCTAGTTGAAGAAGTTGAAGTTGAAGTTAGGAAGAAGTTGAAGAAGTAAGAAGAAGAATAGGCTGAAGAAGTAAAGAAGAAGAAGTAGGGTTAGGCAAAGGAAGAAGAAGAAGAAGGCAAGAAGAAGAAAGAAGAAGAAGAAGAAGCTAGGTTGAGGAAGATTGGCTAGGTTAGAAGAAAGAAAGAAGCAGTTAAAGCAGTTGTGCTAGTGCTAGGCAGAATAGGTTGTGCTAGGTTAGGCTAGGCAGAAGAAGAAGGCTAGGTTAGGTTAGGTTGAAGAAGAAGCTAGTTGTAAGAAGAAGAAGAAGTTAAAGAAGAAGAAGAAGAAGAAAGTTAGTTGAAGTTGTGTTGAAGAAGAAGTTAGGTTAAAGAAGTTAAAGAAGAAGAAGTTGAAGTAAAGAAGAAGTTAGGTTAAAGTTGCTAGTTGAAGAAGTTGTGCTAGGTTAGAAGAAGAAGTAGGGGCTAGGTTGTGTTAGGTTGAAGAAGAAGAAGAAGGAAGAAGAAGAAGAAGAAGAAGAAGAAGAAGAAGAAGTTAAAGAAGAAGAAGAAGTTAGGTTAGGAAGAAGAAGAAGAAGAAGAAGAAAAAGCCAGGCCAGGTTGTGCCAGCAGCGTTGTGCTGTGCTGTGCTGAAGAAAGAAGAAGTTGTGCTGTACAGTTGTGCTGTGCAGTTGTGCTGTGCTAGGTTAGGTTAAAGAAGTTGTGTGGTGCTAGAAGAAGTGTTAAAGAAAGAAGAAGAAGAAGTAGGTTAAGAAGTGTTGTAAGAAGAAGAAGAAGAAGAAGAAGAAGAAGAAGAAAGAAGTTAGGTTAGGTTACAAAGAAGAAGTTAGTTGGTGCTAGGTTAGGTTAGGTTAGGTTAGTTAGGTTAGTTAGGAAGAAGAAGAAGAAGAAGAAGAAGAAGTTGTGTTAGGCTAGGCTAGGCTAGGTGGGTTAGAAGAAAAGAATAAAGCAAAGGTAAGAAAGTTGTGCTAGCCAGGCCAGTTGTGTTGTGCGTTGTGCTGTGCTGAAGGCTGTGGGCTAAAGTTGAAGAAGAAGAAGGAAGAAGAAGTTAGGCTAGGTTAGTTAGGTTAGTTGTGTTGTGCTGAAGAAGAAGAAGGGGGTTGTGGCTGTGTTGTGTTGTAAGAAGAAGTAAAGAAGAAGCAGAAGAAAAGGTGGGGTTAAAGAAGAAGAAGAAGAAGAAGAAGAAGAAGAAGAAGAAGAAGCAAGAAGAAGAAGCAAAGAAGAAGAAGTTAGAAGAAGAAGAAGAAAGAAGAAGAAGTTGTGCCAGGCTGAGGCCAGGTTGTGCCAGGCCAGGGGCAGTTGTGCTGTGTTGTGCCAGGTTGAAGCCAAAGCAAGAAAGAAAGAAGTTGTGCTGAAGCGAAAGAAAGGTTGTGCTGTGTTGTGCTAGAAGAAGCAGGGTTAAATAGGTGTTGTGCTAAAGGAAGAAAGGTTAGGTTAGAAGAAGAAGAAGAGGTTGTGCTAGGAAGAAAGAAGTTAGGTTAGGCACAGGTTGAAGAAGAAGAAGAAGAAGAAGCAAAGGAAGTAGGTTGAAGAGGTTAGGGGTTAAAGAAGCTAGTGCTAGGTTAGGTTGTGCAAGGTTAAAGAAGAAGAAGAAGTTAGCTTAAAGAAGAAGAAGAAGAATAAGGCTAGGTTACAGGTTGTAAGCAAAGAAGAAGGTAAGAAGCAGTTGTGCTGTGCGAACAAAGAAGCAAAGAGTTGAAGAAGAGGCTGAAGAAGCAGTTGTGCTGAAGCTAAAGAAGAAGCAAGAAGTTGCGCTGTGCTGTGTTGTGCTAGTTGTATAGTTGAAGAAGAAGTTAGGTTAGGTTAAAGCAGTTAGGCTAAAGAAGAAGAAGTTAGGAAGAAGAAGTTGAAGAAGAAGAAGAAGAAGTTAGGCTAGCAAAGAAGTAGTTAAAGAAGAAGAAGAAGAAGAAAGTGAAGAAGAAGTTAGCAGTTAGGCTAGGTTAAAGAAGAAGAAGAAGAAGAGGTTAGGCTGCCAGGCCAGGCCAGGTTGTGCTGTGCTGTGCTGAAGCAGTTAGGTTGTGCTAGGTTGAAGAATGAAGAAGTTGTGGGTTGTGTTAAAGAAGAAAGAGGTTAAAGAAGAAGTGTTGTGCTGAAGTTAAAGAAGAAGAAGAAAGAAGTTAAAGAAGAAGTTAAAGCAAAGAAGAAGTGCTGAAGCAGGTTAGTTAGGTTGAAGCAAAGAAGAAGAAGAAGAAGCAGTTAAAGAAATAGGTTAGGTTAGGTTAAAGAAGCAAAGTTAAAGCAAAGAAGAAGAAGAAGAAGTTGTGTTAGGAAGAAAGAAGAAGAAGTTGAAGAAGAAGAAGAAGAAGAAGAAGAAGAAGAAAGAAGAAGTAAGAAGTTAGGTTAAAGAAGAAATAGAAGAAGAAGAAGAAGAAAAGAAAGAAGAAGAAGCAGGCTGTGTTGTGTTGTGGCTGTGCTAAAGGCCAGGCCAGGCCAGCCAGGCTGTGCTGTGCTAGTTGTGGCTAGAAGAAGAAGAAGTTAAAGAAGAAGAAGAAGAAGTTAGGCAGGTTGTGTTAGGCCTGTGCTAGGTTAAAGAAAGAAGTAAAGAAAGAAGCAAGTTGTGCTAGGTTGTGCTAGGTTAGGTTGTGTTGTGCTAGCTGAAGCAGTTGTGCTAGGCTAGGCAAGAAGTTAGGTTAAAGAAGAAGAAGAAGGTTGAAGTGTTAAGAAGAAGAAGAAGAAGAAGAAGTGAAGAAGAAGAAGAAGAAGAAGAAGAAGTTAGAAGAAGCTAGGTTGAAGAAGAAGGCCAGTTGTGCTTAAAGGCTGTTGTGAAGAAGAAAGAAGAAGAAGAAGAAGAAATGCTGAAGAAGAAAATAAAGAAAAGAAATAAAGAAGAAGAAGCAAATGAAGCAGTTGTACAGGTTGTGTTGTGTTGAAGTGAAAGAAGAAAGGAAGAAGAAAGAAGAAGTAGGCTAAAGAAGAAGAAGTTGTGTTAGGGAAGTTGTGAATAGGTTGTAAGAAGAAGAAGTTAGTGCTAGAAGAAGAAGTTGTAAGAAGTTGAAGAAGAAGAAGAAGAAGAAATAGGTTGAAGAAAGAAGAAGAAGAAGTTAAAGAAGAAGAAGCAAAAGCTGAAGAAGAAAGAAGAAGTTGAAAAGGTGTTGTAAGAAGAAGAAGTTGTGGCAAGTTGGAAGAAGAAGAAGAAGAAGAAGAAGAAGAAGTTGGATTAGAAAGAAGCAAAGCAAAGAAGAAAGAAGAAGAAGTTGTGTTGTGTTGTGGGTTGAAGTTGAAGTTAAGAAGAAGAAGAAAGAAGAAGAGGTTAGGTTGTAAGAAGAAAGAAGAAGAAGAAGTAGTTGTAAGAAGTTAGAAGAAGAAAAGTTAGTTGAAGAAGAAGAAGAAGAAGAAGAAGAAGAAGAAGAAGAAGTTAAGTAGTGCAAGAAGAAGTTAGAAGAAGAAGAAGAAGAAAAGAAGAAGAGTTAGAAGAAGAAGCTGAAGAAAAGAAAGTTGTAAGAAGAAATAAAAGAAGTTGTAAGGCAAAGTTAAGCAAAGAAGGTTAAGCAAAGTTAGGTTAGTTAAGAAAGGTTGTGTTGAAGAAGAAGAAGAAGCGAAGCGAAGTTAGTTGTGCTAAATAGGTTGTGGTTGGTTGAAGAAGAAGTGAAATAAAGCCAGGCTGTAGTTGTAAGAAGAAGAAAGAAGAAGTTGTGCTAAAGAAGAAGAAGAAAGAATAGTGGGGTTGTGTTGAATAGTGGTTAGTTAAAAGAAGAAGAAGAAGAAGAAAAGAAGAAGAAGAAGTTAAAGAAGAAGAAAGAAGGTTAAAGAAGAAGTGCTAGTAAAGTTGAAGAAGAAAGAAGTTAGGGGTTAGAAGAAGAAGTGTAAGAAGTAGGTTGTGTTAAAGAAGAAAGAAGAAGAAGAAGAAGGGCTGAAGAAGCAAAGCAAATAGTGCTGTGCTGAAGAAGAAGAAGAAGAAAAGAAGTAAAGAAAGAAGTAAAGAAGTTAAAGAAGCAAAGAAGTTGAAGAAGCAGTTAAAGAAGAAAAGAAGGTTAAAGAAGAAGTAGGGTTGTGCTGTGTTAAGCAGTGTAGGAAGAAGAAGCTGAAGAAGAAGAAGTTGAAGAAGAAGAAGAAGTTAAATAGTGCTAGAAGAAGAAGAAGAAGTAAGCAAAGAAGAAATTAGGTTGAAGAAGAA
>NC_052647.1:10847451-11037451 GCF_016161935.1 Mauremys reevesii | reverse complement strand
CTCTGGGAGGGGAGCGGGGTCTAGTGCTTAGAGCAGGAGGGGCTGGGAGCCAGGACTCCTGGGTTCTGTTCCCAGTTCTGCCTCTGGAGTGGTGTTCTTCGTGGGCTCCGATGCCCCCGTGGTGGGTGCGTTAGAAATGGCCAGCGGCCTCGATAGGCAAAGGGAGAGAGCGATTCTGAGCCTGGCGCCGTGAAACCAGCCCTTGGTACGCTGGGCCAGTACCTGGTTGGAAACCCCAGGTGCTGCGGGCCCAAGCAAGCGCTGCATGTGCATCACAGCCCATGCCCCCCACGCTGAGGTAGCCCTGGGGATATGCTGAAAGCCAGGTGTGGCTGGAGCTGGGGCGAGGATGGCTGCCCTTGGCCTCCGAGGCGTTTGGAGCTGGAGCGGCTGGTGGCTCTGCCTTGACTGGGTGACCAGATACCCTGCTGAACGTGTTTTTGGCTATCGCTGTGGATAACCTGGCTAACGCCCAGGAGCTCACCAAGGTGGGAGCTGCTTCCCTGGCCCGCCTGGCAGGGCAGGGTGATCGGGGAGTGGGGGGTTCAGGAGCCCTGAGGTCTCAGAGGTCTGAGGTCTGGCCTTGGGCTCCTGAATTCTCCCTTAGCTTGAGTGGAGCAGGAGGACGGGCATCCTGGCCTTGTGGCCACTCCCGGCTGGGGGCTGCACCTATCACCCTGGCTCTTGGAGCATGAGTCTCCTGAGCTCACAGGCACCGACTTTGTCCTTTCCCGGGGGGTGCTAGACCCCTGCTCCCCCCTAGGCCTCGCCCTCGCTCCACCCCTTCCCCCAAGCCCCCCCCACCTCGTCCCACCCCGCCCTCGGTTCTCCCCCCCCCTCCAGAGCCTCCCGCATGCCAGCTGATCCGCGGCAGGAGGCGTGGGGAGGGAGGGGGAGGCGCTGATAGGGTGCTCAGCACCCACCATATTTTCCCCACGGGTGCTCCACCCACAGAGTCAGCCCCTATGCCTGAGCTGTTTGCCAAGCCGGCAGCAGGCTTGTCACCCCCTGTGTGGCCTCATCCCCCTCTAGAGGGGACAGAGCCGCCGCACCAGGCGGGGTGAGTTACACGCCAAAGGGGCCAGGAATCAGGGCGGGGTTGATGGGGGTCCGGCGCCGCTAATGCTCACCCCTGTCTGTGCCTGTCAGGATGAACAAGAGGAGGAGGAGGTGGCCAACCAAAAACTTGCACTACAGAAAGCCAAGGAGGTGGCAGAAGTGAGCCCCTTGTCTGCAGCCAGCATGTCTATAGCGGTGTAAGTGCCGTAGGTAGCGACACCGGCGGCCAGGGCACGTACCGGAGCCCAGGCTCTCGTGTTCCATGACGCTGTGTCTGACCACGGGCTGCTGAGCCTCGGCATCGGCTCGCGTTGCAGGATCGGGTCTCAGGACAGCTAGAGACAAGGAATGCTCGGGGCTGCAGTGCGCTGTGGGGAGCGGGGCAGGAGCTGGCTGTGGGGGGAGCTCCTGGCTACTCCAGTCCCAGCCCCTCCCAGCAGGGGGCGCTGTGGGGAGCGGGGCAGGAGCGCTGGCTGTGGGGGGAGCTCCTGGCTACGCCGGTCCCAGCGCAGGGGGCGCTGTGCGGAGCGGGGCAGGAGCGCTGGCTGTCGGGGGAGCTCCTGGCTACTCTGGTCCCAGCCCCTCCCAGCAGGGGGCACTGTAGGGAGCGGGGCAGGAGCGCTGGCTGTGGGGGGAGCTCCTGGCTACTCCGATCCCAGCCCCTCCCAGCAGGGGGTGCTGTGGCGAGCGGGGCAGGAGCGCTGGCTGTGGGGGGAGCTCCTGGCTACTCCGATCCCTGCCCCTCCCAGCAGGGGGCGCTGTGGGGAGCGGGGCAGGAGCGCTGGCTGTGGGGGGAGCTCCTGGCTACTCCGATCCCAGCCCCTCCCAGCAGGGGGCGCTGTGGGGAGCGGGGCAGGAGCACTGGCTGTGGGGGGAGCTCCTGGCTACTCCGATCCCAGCCCCTCCCAGCAGGGGGCGCTGTGGCGAGTGGGGCAGGAGCGCTGGCTGTGGGGGGAGCTCCTGGCTACTCCGATCCCAGCCCCTCCCAGCAGGGGGCGCTGTGGGGAGCGGGGCAGGAGCGCTGGCTGTGGGGGGAGCTCCTGGCTACTCCGATCCCAGCCCCTCCCAGCAGGGGGTGCTGTGGGGAGCGGGGCAGGAGCGCTGGCTGTGGGGGGAGCTCCTGGCTACTCCGAACCCAGCCCCTCCCAGCAGGGGGCGCTGTGGCGAGCGGGGCAGGAGCACTGGCTGTGGGGGGAGCTCCTGGCTACTCCGATCCCAGCCCCTCCCAGCAGGGGGCGCTGTGGGGAGCGGGGCAGGAGCGCTGGCTGTGGGGGGAGCTCCTGGCTACTCCGATCCCAGCCCCTCCCAGCAGGGGGCGCTGTGGCGAGCGGGGCAGGAGCGCTGGCTGTGGGGGGAGCTCCTGGCTACTCCGGTCCCAGCCCCTCCCAGCAGGGGGCGCTGTGGGGAGCGGGGCAGGAGCGCTGGCTGTGGGGGGAGCTCCTGGCTACTCCGATCCCTGCCCCTCCCAGCAGGGGGCGCTGTGGGGAGCGGGGCAGGAGCGCTGGCTGTGGTTGGAGAGGAAAAGCAGCTCAATTCTAAAGGTGTTTCAAGAATCTGTCCCTGTTTCGGCTTCAGGAAAGAGCAGCAGAAGAACCAAAAATCCTCCAAGTCTGTCTGGGAGCAGAGAACGAGTGAGATGCGGAAGCACAATCTGCTGGCGAGCCGGGAAGCCCTGTACAATGAGCTGGACCCCGAGGACCCATGGAAGGTGACCTATGCCCGGGCCATGCGGCCTGACATCAAGACCCACCTGGACCGGCCCCTGGTGGTTGACCCTCAGGAGAACCGCAACAACAACACCAACAAGACCCGGCCCAACGAGCCCTCTCTGGAGCAGCGCCTCAGCCAGCAGCGGGCTGAGGATTTCCTGCGCAAGCAGGCCCGCTACCACGAGCGCTCGCGGGAGTTCAGCAGCTCCCGCAGCTCCGAGCAGCCTGATGCAGAGGGTCTTGAGGCCCGACGGCAGCGCAGCGGGAGCAAGGAGACCAATCTGAACCAGGACGGCACCTACCGGGAGCTGGACTATCCCAGCCAGGGGTACGAGAGCAGCCGGGAGCTGGGCTACCGCGACAGCGCCTCGGAGCGGATCAAAGCTGTCGACCCGCACCGCAGGCACCACCGCCGGCAAGGGGGCAGCAAAGAGAGCCGCAGCGGGTCGCCCCGGATGGCCGAGGGCGAGCGGGATCATCGGCGGCACCGGGCCCACCGCCGGATGGGAGAGGAGGGCGGCGGGAGCCGGGACGAGGGCGGCAAGGTGGAGCGGCGACTGCGGCACCGGGAAGGGAGCCGGCCCTCCCGCGGGGACGTGGAGGGTGAGCAGCCCGACGGGGAGAGACGCCGGCGCCACCGGCACGCCGCGCAGTCCACCTACGACACCGACGGCAAGAGGGATGACAGGGAGAGGCGGCACCGGCGCAGGAAGTGAGTGGGGGCACCTGGGCGGTGGGGTGGAAGGGCCCCCGGGCACGACAGCCGCTAGGGATCAATGAGGCTGGGGGGATGGGGCTGGGGGAATTGGGAACTCTGCATCCCGATCGCCTCGCTTTGCACCATGGCGGAGGGGAAAACGGGGAGCCAGATTGGGGTGGGGGGTTGTTTCAGAGACAGGGCCCCCCATCTTCAGAGTGCAGGGCCCTCGCTCAGCCAGCAGTGGGCACAGCGCTGGGGCTGGAGAACGGAGCCAAGGAAGGAGCAGGGGGCTGGGAAAAGGGAAGCAAGGGGTGGAGCCAGCTGCCTCCCCCCTCAGCGGGGGATGTATCAGCTACCGAGCCCGAGGCCTTTCGCCTTCCCCGCTCTGCTGATGGGAGCGTTTCAGACAGGCGCCAGGGTCTGCCTGGCCACGGCCGCCTGACACTTGTCCCTCTGGGAACTGGGCCGAGAGCCAAGACCTGGTTCCATACGGGCCAGCGAACAGCCATCCCAGATGGAGGTGATTGTCAGTCGTTGACCAGCACTGCCCCACCACCACCCTGGGGCCGAATTGGAGCTGGTGCCCCTAGAGGGGAAGGTCCCATGTCCCGTTCCCTGATCATCTGAGCCAGCAGTTAGTGAAGGGAGATGAGGCCTCCTACTCCCTGACTCTGATCTGCCTCTTTTCCTTTGGGTTGCTGCCGTAGAGAGAGCCAAGGCCCCAGCCCAGTGCCCGGCCCGAACCTCTCCACCACGCGGCCGATCCAGCAGGACATGGGGCGCCACGAGCCGCAGGTGGCGGAGGACATAGACAACATGAAGAACAACAAACTAGCCACCACGGAGCCCTCAACCCCCCACAATGCCAGCCACCTCCAGAGCCCAGCCAAGGTGGGCCACCATGCCAACTGCACGGCCACCCGGGCACCCCACAACCTTCCTGGCACCCTGGGCCAGCCACCCCCCAACTCCCAGAATGCTGCCAACCGCCAGGCACCCAGCAACCCGCCCCAGCCCGGGCCCCCGAAAAGCCCCGAGAACAGCCTTATAGTCACCAACCCCAGCACCCAGAACAACCCAGCCAAGGCTGCCAAGAAGCCAGAGCACACCACAGTGGATATCCCAGCCACCTTCACACCACCCATCAACAACACCGTTGTGCAAGGTAGGCACCGGATGGGGGTAGCCCCGGGGCAGAGCGCGATCCGCCCCCGTGTAGGCGCCGTGGGGCAGAGCGCGATCCGCCCCCAGCATAGTGGAGAGTGTGTGAGACATAAAGAACAAAATTGTCAGACACAGAGATGAACATAATTTGTTGGGGAAGAGTCAACATGGTTTTTGTAAAGGGAAATCATGCCTCACCAGTCTACTAGAATGCTTTGAGAGGGGTCAACAAGCATGTGGACAAGGGGGGTCCAGTGGATCCAGTGTACTTAGACTTTCAGAAAGCCTTTGACAAGGTCCCTCACCAAAGGCTCTCCAGCAAAGTGAGCTGTCATGGGATAAGAGGGAAGCTGCTCTCATGGATTGGAAACTGGTTACAAGACAGGAAACAAAGGGCAGGAATAACTGGTCAGTTTTCAGACTGGAGAGAGGTAAATAGTGGGGTCCCCCAGGGTCTGTACTGGGCCCAGTCCTAGTCAACATTCATAAATGGTCTGGAGAAAGGGGTAAACAGTGAGGTGGCAACATTTGCAGATGATACAAAACTACTCAAGATAGTTAAGTCCCAGGCAGACTGCAAAGAGCTGCAAAGGGATCTCACAAATCTGGGTGACTGGGCAACACATGGCAGATGAAATTCAGTGTTGATACATGCAAAGTGATGCACCTTGGAAAACATCATCCCAACTATACGTATGAAATGATGGGGTCTAAATTAGCTGTTATCACTCAAGATAGATCTTGGAGTCACTGTGGAGAGTTCTCTGAAAACAGCCACTCAATGTGCGGCGGAGTCAAAAAAGCAAGCAGAATGTTGGGAATCATTAAGAAAGGGAGAGATAATAAGACAGAAAATATCATATTGCCTCTATATAAATCCATGGGACGCCCACATCTTGAATACTGCGCGCAGATGTGGTCGCCCCGTCTCAAAAAAGATATATTGGAATTGGAAAAGGTTCAGAAAAGGGCAACAAAAATGTTTCGGGGGATGGATTGGCCGCTGTATGAGGAGAGATTAATAAGACTGGGACTTTTCAGCTTGGAAAAGAGACGACTAAGGGGGATATGCTAGAGGTCTGTAAAATCATGACTCATGTGGAGAAAGTAAACAGGGAAGTGTTATTTACTCTTTCTCATAACACAAGAACTAGGGGTCACCAAATGAAATTAATAGGCAGCAGGTTTAAAACAAACACAAGGAAGTATTTTTCCACACAACGCACAGTCAACCTGTGGAACTCCTTGCCAAAGGATGTTGTGAAGGCCAAGACTATAACAGGGTTCAAAAAAGAACTAGATAAGTTCACGGAGGATAGGTCCATCAATGGCTATTAGCCAGGACGGGCAGGGATGGGGTCCCCACCTCTGTTTGCCAGAAGCTGGGAATGGGCAACAGGGGATGGATCACTTGATGATTCCCTGTTCTGTTCATTCCCTCTGGGGCACCTGGCTTTGGCCACTGTCAGAAGACAGGGTTCTGGGCTAGATGGACCTTTGGTCTGACCCAGTCTGGCCGTTCTTATGTGTGGGAGTGAGATCCGTGGGGGCATCTCTCCTGAGATTCAGGGCTGGTCCCAATTTAGGTGGGGAGTAGCCCATGTCCATCAGGTGAGGCCTGTAGCATAGGCACCAACTCTGTGGATGCTCTGTGGATGCTCCAGCCCTGGAGCACCCATGGGAAAAATTAGTGGGTGCTCTGCACCCACCGGCAGCCAAGCTGCCCCAGTCCCACCTCGGCCTCCTCCCCTGAGTGCGCTGTGTCCCTGCTCCTCCGCCAACCTCTCAGCACTTGCCGCCACCGAACAGCTGTTTGGCAGCATAGCAAGCTCGGGGAGGGGGGGGAGGAGGAGTGGGAACGTGGTGTGTTCAGGGGAGGAGGAGGGACTGGGGCGGGGATTTGGGGAAGGAGTCAGAATAAGGGCAGGGAGGGGGCGGAGTTGGGATGAGGACTTTGGGGAAGGGGTTGGAATCGGGGAGGGGCGGGGTGGAGTTAGGGTGGGGCCGAGGGCAGAGGGGGATCACGCACCCACTGGCACGAGCAGAAGTCGGCGCCTATGGCCTCTGGGAGACAAATCAGCCCTGAAGGGATCAGAGCTCAGCCATAGGCAGAGACAGGCACCGGTTGGGTGGGTCACTGCGCCGAGAGGGCACAGAGAATCCTCTGTCTAGATGTCGGGCTGTGGCTCTGGCTCACGTGCTCAGAGTTGCCCGATCTGGGGTGGGGAAGGAATTTCCCCCAGGTCAGATTGGCAGGGACTTTGGGGGGTGGGGGGTTCACCTACCTCTGCTGCATAGGGCGTGGGGCACTTGCTGGGGCCCTCTGGGCAGGTCTCCTAATCACTTCCCTGCCATTGCTGAGGCTTCACGCACTGGGAGTGTCTCCAGCTCTGCGGGCCTCTGCCTGTGGCCACCACGGTGTCGTCTCTTTAGTCCTGCTGGAGTCTCTGGGTCAATGGCAGTGACCATACAGGGCAGGCGAGATGGTCTGATGGTCCCTTCTGGCCTTCAGCTCTGGGATACTCTGACCGTGTATTGCCGCTTGGAGCCACAGCGCCACGAGGGTGCCCCTTGGAGACACCTTGTGTGTCTGTCCCCGAGCCTGTGGGTTTGTGTGTCCATCCTCCAGCCCCTGTTTTTGTGTATGTGTGTGTCCGTCCCTGTCCCTGAGGCTGTGTGTGTGCGTGTCCATCCCCGAGCCCGTTTGTGTGTGTGTGTGTCCGTCCCTGTCCCTGAGGCTGTGTGTGTGTGTGTGTCCATCCCCAAGCCCCTGTTTGTGTGTCCGTCCCTGCCCCTGAGGCTCTGTGTGTGTGTGTGTGTGTGTGTGTGTGTGTGTGTGTGTGTGTGTGTGTGTGTGTGTGTGTGTGTGTGTGTGTGTGTTCGTCCGTCCGTCCCCAAGGCTCTGTGTGTGTGTGTCTGTCCCCGAGCCTGTGTGTGTGTGTGTCTGGTCCTGAGCCTGTGTGAGTGTGTCCATCCCCGAGCCCCTGTTTGTGTGTGTGTGTGTCCGTCCCTGAGGCTCTGTGTGCGTGTGTTTCCCTGAGGGGTGTGTATATGTGTGTGTGTGTGTGTTCATCTGTCCGTCCCCAAGGCTCTGTGAGCGTATGTGTGTCCCCGAGGCTCTGTGTGTGTATGTGTCCCTGAGGCTCTGTGCATGTGTGTGTATGTGTGTCCCCAAGGCTCTGTGTGCGTATGTGTGTCCCCGAGGCTCTGTGTGTGTGTGTGTCCCCGAGGCTCTGTGTGTGTGACTCTCCTGAGCTCCCCTTCTTAAGGAGGGTTAGGGAGCTCTCTGGCCTTAACCCTAGCCCCACGCACGGGAGGCAGCGTGCCGTTAGTGTTAAAGAGCGATGCAGACCAGGGCCCGGGGGGGGGGGCGCCCCCAGACCCACGCTCCCCATCGGCAGCACTAGTCTCAGGTGACCCTTGCCAGGCCTGGGTCTCCCTGCCTGTGCCTGCAGGGATGACGCTAGCTCCCCTGTAGGCTGGCAGGAAGGCAGCAGCTGTGCCGTGTCTGGTTCCGGGGTCCCAGGTCGGTGCTTCACTTCCCTTCCCTTCGCCCTTCTCCCCTGTGCAGTGAATAAAAACGCCAATCCGGACCCACTGCCAAAGAAGGAGGAAGAGAAGAAAGAGGAGGAGGATGGCGAGCAGGAGGAGAATGGGCCTAAGCCCATGGTTCCCTACAGCTCCATGTTCATCCTCTCCACCACCAATCCGTGAGTACGGCTCTCACCGGGGCGGGGAACAGAGCGGGCAGGCGGTGGGCACGTGCCAGGAACAGAACCCCCCACCCCTAAGTGAGGGCAGGAGGCCAGTGGGCACCCGACCCTCCTGTGTTTGAATTCCCTGCTTCAGACTGGCCTGGGGGGTGGGGGGACCCCGGCAGCACAGCGTAGCTGGCCAGGTGCCTTGTGGGGGTTTGCTCCTTACTCTGAAACATCAACTATTGACCATGGTGGGGGTCAGCTATTGGCTTTGTGAACTGTGATCCTGATCTGGTGTGGCAAGGAGTGGGGACTGCTGGCCCAGAGGGGCCCATTGGTCTGCTCCAGGGTGGGGGGGATACCAGCACAGAGGGGCCCATTGGTCTGCTTCAGGGTGGGGGGGATACCAGGCCAGAGGGGCACATTGGTCTGCTCCAGAGTCGGGGGGATACCAGGCCAGAGGGGCCCATTGGTCTGCTCCAGAGTCGGGGGGATACCAGGCCAGAGGGGCCCATTGGTCTGCTCCAGAGTCGGGGGGATACCAGCCCAGAGGGGCCCATTGGTCTGCTCCAGAGTCGGGGGGATACCAGGCCAGAGGGGCCCATTGGTCTGCTTCAGAATCGGGGGGATACCAGCCCAGAGGGGCCCATTGGTCTGCTCCAGAGTCGGGGGGTGGATATCAGACCAGAGAGGCATATTGGTCTGTTCCAGGGTGAAGGGGATATCAGACCAGAGGGGTGCATTGGTCTGCTTCAGGGTGGGGGGATACCAGCCCAGAGGGGCCCATTGGTCTGCTCCAGAGTCAGGGGGATACCAGCCCAGAGGGGCCCATTGGTCTGCTCCAGGGTGGGGGGGGATACCAGGCCAGAGGGGTGCACTGGTCTGTTCGGGGGGTGGGGGACACAGTGAGTCTGGGTGCCCCTGGCCCTGAGTGCCATGTGCCGTCTTTGCCCGGCCCAGGTTTCGCAGGCTCTGCCATTACATCGTGAACCTGCGGTACTTTGAGATGTGCATCCTGATGGTGATCGCCATGAGCAGCATCGCGCTGGCCGCCGAGGACCCGGTGCAGCCCAATGCTACCCGGAACAATGTAAGTCCTGCTGCTGAGCCGAGCCCGCCCTGCCCCGCGGAGGCTGAGGGCTTCTGCCTTTCTAGGTAATGCAGTCAGAACCTCTCTCGGATGTCATGGGATAAAAGGGAAGGTCTTTTCATGGATTGAGAACTGGTTAAAAGACAGGGAACAAAGGGTAGGAATTAATGGTAAATTCTCAGAATGGAGAGGGGTAACTAGTGGTGTCCGCCAGGGGTCAGTCCTAGGACCAATCCTATTCAACTTATTCATAAATGATCTGGAGAAAGGGGTAAAAAGTGAGGTGGCAAAGTTTGCAGATGATACTAAACTGCTCAAGATAGTTAAGACCAAAACAGACTGTGAAGAACTTTAAAAAGATCTCACAAAACTAAGTGATTGGGCAACAAAATGGCAAATGAAATTTAATGTGGATAAATGTAAAGTAACGCACATTGGAAAAAATAACCCCAACTATACGTACAATATGATGGGGGCTAATTTAGCTACAACGAATCAGGAAAAAGATCTTGGAGTCATCGTGGATAGTTCTCTGAAGACGTCCACTCAGTGTGCAGAGGTGGTCAAAAAAGCAAACAGGGTGTTAGGAGTCATTAAAAGGGGAATAGAGAATAAGACGGAGAGTATCTTATTGCCCTTATATAAATCGATGGTACGCCCACATCTCGAATACTGTGTACAGATGTGGTCTCCTCATCTCAAAAAAGATACACTGGCACTAGAAAAGGTTCAGAGAAGGGCAACTAAAATGATTAGGGGTTTGGAGAGGGTCCCATATGAAGAGAGATTAAAGAGGCTGGGACTTTTCAGCTTGGAAAAGAGGAGACTAAGGGGGGACATGATAGAGGTCTATAAAATCATGAGTGATGTTGAGAAAGTGGATAAGGAAAAGTTATTTACTTGTTCCCATAATACAAGAACTAGGGGTCACCAAATGAAATTAATGGGCAACAGGTTTAAAACAAGTAAAGGGAAGTTCTCCTTCATGCAGCGCACAGTCAACCTGTGGAACTCCCTGCCTGAGGAGGTTGTGAAGGCTGGGACTATAACAGCGTTTAAAAGAGAACTGGATAAATTCATGGAGGTTAAGTCCATAAATGGTTATTAGCCAGGCTGGGTAAGGAATGGTGTCCCTAGCCTCTGTCTGTCAGAGGGTGGAGATGGATGGCAGGAGGGAGATCACTCGATCATTGCCTGTTAGGTTCACTCCTTCTGGGGCACCTGGCATTGGCCACTGATGTTAGACAGGATACTGGGTAGATGGACCTTTGGTCTGACCCAGTCTGGCCGTTCTTATATTAACCCCCCTAACAAGGGATCTTTGTAGCATGGCTGAGGCATATTGGTGGTAGTGACATATAGGGGGAGCTCCTACTGCCCCACAGGCTGTGCCCTCCAATCTCTAGGGATGCCAAACTGGCAACTTTCCGCAGGGCTGAACTGACACTGAAAGCTAGAGAGACAGCGCCTGGGGAGTGAACAGGAAGCAGGCCGCCCGGTGCCACCCCCCTGGCATTGGAGCCCAGCACAGAAGGTGCAGCTGTTAGCACCCGCCCCTTCCCAAAATAAAGCCAAAGGCCTCTGCCCTTCCTCGTGCTTTTCTGCAGCACTGCAGTTGTACTAAAGTAGGTTAGGAGGGAGGCAGCCGGGAGTGAGAGCTCCATAAATCACCACCCAGCTCTCCCGGCAGCTGACACTGCAGTTTCCTCTCTGAGAGCCCGGCTGGCCAACTCCCGCACGCTCAGGCCTGCTGGGGAGAGCAGAGTGAAAGAATTAGAGCAGCATCCCCAAAGGGGCAGGGGGGCAGGTCTCAGCCAAGGCCCGGGCCTCCTTCGCTTTCCCCTTCCCCGCACGCCGCTTCTGCAGACCCCGATGAGGGTGATAACAAGCAGGTGCATCTCCGAAGGAGGGCTCCCAAAGCCTTGTGTTAACTGAACACAGAGAATGGCTGTGCCTGGCGCTAGTATGCAGCCACCTCTGGGGTGGGGCACAACAGCTCTTCAGCAGCCACACAGCAGCACCTCACCGGGATCACACACTCACCGTGGCGGTTCAGCCCTCTCCCAGGTGGGGCACAGCAGCTGTTTAACAGCCAGGCGCCAAGGCAGCACAACATGCTGGGTCAGGAAGTGGAGAAGAATCCTCTGTCTGCCTGTAACTGCTATGGGGGAGTTTGAGGGAGATGGAACAGAGAGGACCCATGTTGGAGTCTGACGAGGACACCGGGGTTCCTACCTGGGCACTCGCTGGGAGTATCACCCACCCTAAGATTATGAGTGGGGACCCTGATGGCACAGGGGGGCTGAAAACCCCATCCGAAGGCCATCCCCATGGAAGCACCCACCCGAGACCCGTGGGGAGATGCGACGCCTGCACTCCATAGGCCTTGCGTTGCTCCCGGAGGCCATAGAAGCTGGGGATGGGCTATCGCTGGTCTGAATCTGGGCCGTTCCCCTTGGTGGCTTCTCCGCGCTGTGAGCCTGGTGGGTCTCCGACAGCCTCCCCAGACCACTCCTGGAATAGACACTGCCCGGCCCCCTTGTGCCAGCCTCAGCCGGGGATCCTGGACCGGCTAGGCCGGGCCCTGGCTGCAGTGGGATTAAGGCAGGGTCTCCTCCTGCCATGGGGTGCTAGCAAGAGGAGCCAGAGGGACGTTTGAGATCCTCCCTCTCTTCTCCCCCAAAGGTTCTGCGCTACTTTGACTACGTCTTCACGGGTGTCTTCACCTTTGAGATGGTCATTAAGGTGAGTCCGGCAGGGACCGGGGCTTGGGCCGTATCGCAGGGAGGGGAGGATTTACCCACTGCGGGAGATCTCTCCAGTGGCTGACCCAGCCACCAGCCCTGTGGGTTCCCCCCGGGGCTGCTGCAGAGAAAGGACGAGCTCACCCTCCCATGTTACCAACCCAGGCGGGGATCAGGGTAACAGGGCAGACGCTGTGTGTATGGACCCCCGTCAGTTCTTCCTTGGGGGGGCCTCCAGCCTGGGAGGAGGGGATGGAGCCTCATCCTGGAGCCTGTCCATTCCCGGCCAGGACAGGGAAAGGGTGACTTGGAGGGGAGAAGCTGAGAGGAGACGGGTCCCTCCCAGTGGCTCTGCCGGCATTTCCTTCCCGCGCAGCTGAGCGGGGTGAGGCGTGCAGAGCGGGAAGGGCAGAACTTGTGGGGGGAGGGTAGGTGTGGGGCAGACCCATAACAGAGGGCTGGAATCCAGCCCAGGGAAGCGCTAGGCAGGGTAGCGGCCGAGGGGTGCCTGTCGCTGTGCAAAGGGGCACGTTGAGCCCTGGAGAACTCGGGGGGTGCGAAGACGGGACTGTCTGCTGGGGTGGAGGCTGGGCTGGAAGGAGCCAGAGGCAGGCCAACGGGGCCCCGTCTCCTTCATGTGACGACAGGGCTGGCTTATGAACCGAAGCGCCCCAGGAAGCAGCAGCAAAGAGCCGCAGAGAGAGCTGAGGAGATGGGGGCCCTGGACGAGGAGCAGGGAGCTGGAGACCAAGTCCCCCCTCTCAGTCACTGGGGGGCGCTCAGCAGTGGCAGGGTTGCCCCTGGGTTCGTTTGAATTAAGCTTGGGAAGAAAGAAGTGCCCTTAAAGCCCAGATGTTGCCAGCGGCTGGGTGGCTCTGGTCCCTCCATCTGGCCAGGAGAACAGGCCTGGCTCCTTCTAGGCTCAGGAGACTTGGTCCCAGCCCTCCCCTGAGTAAGTTACGTCCCCGCACCGTGCCTCAGTTTCCCTCTGTGTGAAAGGAAGGTCGTGGGTTGACCCCTGCTCTGCCGAGCGCGCTGGGACCTGGGGCTGAGCAGAGTGAAATGTGCTTGGAAAGGGGAGCAGCCTTTTCCCCCACAGCAGCAGCCACCACGGAGCGAGCCGCCCCGGCTGACCCTCTGCCTGTGCTCCGCTCCCTGCCACAGATGGTCGACCTGGGGCTGGTTCTTCACCAAGGCGCCTATTTCCGGGACCTGTGGAACATCCTGGATTTCATCGTGGTCAGCGGAGCTCTGGTGGCCTTTGCCTTCACGTGAGTTGCCTGCTGGAGCTCTCGCACTCCTCCCCCAACCCAGCTCCTGGCTGGGCAGGTGGGGAAGGCCCCAATTTGCTCGTTGCATGACAGGGCGCCCCCATTCGCTGCCACCCCCCCAGCCAATCACAGAGCATGCATGGAATGGTGGAGCGACCTCCCCGCCAGCTTGGGATGCCCCTAGCATGCGGAGCCGCTCCCAAGGGCCAGGGAATGGCTGTCCATCCTAGCCGTGCAGTCCCCACAGCCAAGGCCTCGGCCGCAGGGCCCAAGGAGCGGGGTCCCGAGCAGGAGCTCCCCGGAAGGGAGCCTGGTGCACGCAGCCCCAGGTCAGGCCCAGCGCCCTTGGCTTCGGGAGCAGGATTCTCAGGGCCTTGCACCATGATGCCGCCCAAGCCGTTAGCACAGTGAGGTTCCGTTGCCACCCGGGGACTGGCCTGGCACATCCCTTGCTGAACAAAAGCCCAAGGGCCTGTTTGGAGAAGGGGTTTCGCTGTGCTAGTCAGAGCCCAACGGGGGGAGCCTCAAATGCAGGGCTGGAGTCTAGTAGTTCGAGCAGGTGGGAGGGGGTGTCCAGGAGGGGGAGTGAGGTCCAGGGGTTAGAGCGTGGGGAGGGGGTGTCTGGGAGTTGGGACTCCTGGGCTCTATCCCTAGCTCTGGAAAGGAGTGTGCTGTGGTCATTAGAGCACGTCTGGGTTCTCCTTCCCAGCTCTGCGAGTGGTGCTGGGCCCCGCTGCTTGTCCATCTCTCCCGTGGTGGGAGGGTGCTGGCACCTGGCAGGTTGGGAGACCCGGCCCATCGGGGCGCGTACAGCTAGAGAGGGCTAGAATTGCACCAGTTCAGTGGATTAGGAACTGACTTTCCAGTGGTGGTTTTCTCAACCCATGAGCAGCTTCTGTGCCCTGATGAAGCAACGCACAAGGGTCAGCAAATGGTTGGGGTCATTATGGGAGGACGTGTGTAAACAGACACATGAGCCAGGAGAGCCCTCGGGGTCCTGGTGGGTCACCGCCAGCCCGCATGTGGCACCCCCAGTGGCGAGCTCTCCTGCTGCAGGGAAGCAGCACGCTGGGCAGCATCTCTCATGGCTGCCTGCTGGGACCCCTGAGCGTCACGGCTGGTGGGCAGGGAGAATGGGCTTTGCCAAAGGGACCAGCTCCCAGAGGGGCTGGATGGTACAGCCGGCTGCACCCCCAGAATGTGCATCTCCCCACTCCCCCCGCATGCCCGGCGCTGTCCCACCGATTGATCCTGCCCCCTGCATGGTCTGTGCTGGGAGCCACGGGGGCTTCCCCTGCCGTTCCTGACCCTCTGTGTGGAGCTGGGCAAACTGCTGTGGCTGTTGGACGAGCCGTCCCTTTTCGGTGCCCGCTGTGCCCGAGGACTGGCCGCGTTGGGGCATTTGGAGGTCACGAGCGCAGTCGAGGCTGGGTTGGTAATGGCCATCTGCTGGCCTGGGTGTGAGAGGAGTCTGAGGGGTCTCAGCCTTTCCCCAGTGGGACCAGGCACCCACTTCACATCCACGAAACTCCATTGCCAGCGGCCTTAATTGGACTCCTCATTGGCAGAGGCCAAAATCGGTCCCAGAACCTGAACTCCCTGGAGTGGTTGGTCCTTTGGGTTAGGACAGTGAGAGACACCTTCCCAGCTGGTACCACTGGGCACGGCCGGGGTTTGGACCAGAGCCCAGCGGTCTTGATGCATCCCCCAGGCTTTAGGGTCTGTCCGTTCCCTGGGGAAACCCACGGTTTGCAGGGTTGATCTGCCCTGGCCTGTGCAGGAGCAGGGAGGGGAATGGAAAGCTCAGGCTGTGAATGCCGTGTCCCCATCCAGGACTAGCAGCTGAGGCTGGAGGCAGCTGCCGCTGCAGTGAGGTGGGGCGGAGAGGGGAGCCCCCTGCTTGTTAAATATCCTGACTCTCTAGAGAGAGTTCGTTCTGAACTGGGCTGAAGCAGAGCTCTGGCACCTGGTTCCCCTCTCCCCCACCCTGGAGTCATGACACTGGTGTAGACGAGTCAGGGCCATCCGTAGCCTTGCGTCCTAGTCCCTGGGGGCTAGCTTGGCCTTGGGGCGGCACAGCCATTCCTCTCCTCCCAAAGAGCACTCTCCACTGCAGGGAGCCCCAGACTGGCTCTGCCATCTTCACAGAGCCCATGTGCACGGTTCAGGGAGCTGTAGAGGAGAATGTGTGGCCAGAGCGAACCCGCGCCCCAGTGGTTCTGCGCCCCTGCAATAGCCCACGGTAGTTGTAACGGCAGGGATGCGGGCTGGGCTAACCCTGAGGCCTGCAGTAGTGGCTACTTCAGGGTGACCCTCCAAAGCCGACCAGCGAGATCTCACCAGACCTGCCCTTTTCCCTTTGAACCTGAGGCCAGCTGGTATGACCAGCATGCCTCTAGGAGGGTTTGGTGAAATCATGGGTGGAATCCATAGTCACGGGCGGGGGTGGGGGGTGAACTGGACGGCAGCTGGGCTGTGTAACTTGGGGGAGTGGAGTGTGTTGGCGAAGCCAAGACCCATTTTGTATGTAATCCATCAAGAGGCACTGCAGATACAGGGAAGAATGGGGTTTAAAGGGTTAACCGAACATTTCAGACCCATCCGAAATGGCTATGGGGTGGGGGGCGCATGGGGATCTTTTCCAGTCAGTTTGCTCACCCCTGCCAGAGAGACGTTTTCCCCATTGATTGAATCCACCTGCCTCTCCTGAAAAGAACTCTCAGCTTTCCCCCTCCCCACCTCTCTCCCCACCCTTACCCTGGTTTATTTCACCCTGTTTCATGTCAGTTTCATAAGAGTCCAGAGCCAATGGCGTCCATTTCGGTAACACACGAAAAGTAGCTCTTGATGTTCTGCTGTGCTGCATGACTGTCTCACTGGGCTGTGTACTCTGCTCCGTCGTACCATGTTCGATCATGCTGCTGCATCAGCACCCGCCATCCCAGGGTCTCGACAGCTGGATTCTAGCTCTGCCACAAGCTCCTCTGACCACAGTTATTCCCAGCTGGGCTGGTGGCAAGAGGCCTGAGGGGCGCTGATTGGGCTTGCCTTCGTATGCAATGTGTGGCCCGATTCTCCTTCCACACTGGCGGAAATCCAGGGTACCTTCCCTGAAGCCAGCGGTTACACCAATGTAACTGAGAGCAGAGGCTGTGCCTCCAGGGGGCCAAAAGCTGGTGTCAGTTAACACAGCTGTATTGAAGTCAATGCAGCTCCGCCAATTTACAGCACCCTCAATTTATTTGACTTCACTGGGAGTTTTGCCTGAGTAAGGAGTGAGTAAACCTGGAGTAGGGAGGGAGTAAACCTGGAGTAGGGAGTGAGTAAACCTGGAGTAGGGAGGGAGTAAACCTGGAGTAATGAATTCACAATTTGGTCAGTTGTCCTCAATTTATTTGACTTCTCTAGTAGTTTTGTCCGAGTAAGGAAAGGCCAAACCCAGAGTAAGGGAGGAGTGAATGCTGGGTAAGCGAGGAGTAAACCCTGAGGATTTGTCCCTCTGTTCATGATTTAAAAGCTCATCTACATGCAGGGAATCCTCCAGCTGTTGGAAAATGTCCTGTTTGGTACCAGAATCTGGATCCAGCTGTCAAGCCTTGATGTGGCTTTCAGGTTCTCCTGACACCGGCCTCCTGCCTTGCTCAGCCCAGCTCGGTCCACCAGCTCGGTCCATCTCCTGGCCAGGAGGTGAAAGAGGAGGAGCATGTGTGAAGCCCTGAGCAGGGCGCTGGGGGTTGCAAGAGCAGCGCCGGTGTGGGGACAGCCCATTTGGTGGTGGTTGTTTTGGTGCGTCTCGTGTGTTTTCTCTCTGGTTGTCACTCACCTGTCCTTGTCTTTCCCCTTTCACCGCCACCTGACACAGGAGCAGCTCACGGTAAAGTCTCTCTCTCTCTCTCTCTCTCCCCCCCCCCCCCGTACACATGCTATCTATGTTCTCTTTATTTCCCTGTGCTCATGATCATGCGTTGCTTTGAATGGGAGGATCTGTCCATCACCCGTTCAGGTCGGTCCTTGTCACTGACCCTGCTGCTGGACACCCACCCAGATTTCTCTGTCCTCCATGCGTGAGGCACCCTGTTGCCTCTGTCTCGGTCCTGTGCTGGAACGGGGTCTCCCAAAATGGGACAGTGGGTCCCCTCTAAGGACATGATTCCCTTGTACACAACGTTTTGGTGCCTTTCGCACCAAATAAATGTGTTAGTCTCTAAGGCGCCACAAGTCCGCCTGTTCTTTTTGCGGATACAGACTAACACGGCTGCTACTCTGAAACCTTTCGCAACATTGTGCCTTTGAAATCCGCACCTGGTGACCTTCTACTGAGAAGAGGGAGTGGGGTCGATTGCTACGGGCAGGGAACTGGGAGGCAGAATGCCTGTGTTCTGTTCCCAGTTCTGGTAGGGGAGTGGGGTCTAGTGGTTAGAACATGGGGAACTGGGAGCTAAGACTCCTGGGCTCTATCCCCAGCTCTGCCACTGATGCGCTGTGACCTAGGTCAGATCAGTTTCTCTCTCTCTGCCTCACTTCCCCCTTCTCTGAAATACGGATAATACTGATTGACCCTTCCCCCCCCCCCCCACCCCACCCCCGGTGGTGTGAGGGTGAATGAAAGTTTGCAAAGTCCCTTACAGGGGCTAGTGATGGATGAAGTGTTGTTATGAGCAGCAGGGCAACTCACAGTGAGAAGCCCTGTGGGAACAATCACCAGTCCCCATCAGCTCGGCATGAAGCAGTTCCACTCCACCCCTCCATGCTGGGGCCGGCTCTGGGTGAGATTGCGGCCCAGCTCTCCGCCGTCCCATATACCGGCGGCACCCGTGGGCAGCGCGTAGCCCCTGTCCCAGGCTGGGAACCAGGCCCAGTGTTGTTGTATTTTCCTACATCCAGCACCTTCTGGACTGGATCTGCCTGTACGGCCCAATCTGTGCTGGGGAGAGTGCCAGGCAGTCTGCCCTGAGATCTGGGGCTGGAAGGAGCTCCCGTCCTGCCCCTTCTAGGGACCGAGCCGTTGGAACACAAGGCTGCTTAGTGTGCAGCTAATAATAAATAGGGACTTTTCCTATCACCAAACATCAGTCCCATCTGCCAGCCACAGGACTCCTAGGTTCTGTTTGCACCTGTGCTGGTAACTCCCAAGTAGCCATGGGTAGGTTGCATAGCCAGTCTCTCTCAGTTTTCCTGTCTATAAAATGTGGATAATGAGGCCTCTGTGAGGAATGAATTTGCTGGGTCTCAGCCTTGATCCCCATGGGACAGATGTCTGTGGCCCCAAACCACCACCCTCACAATCAGCGATCCCCATCCCTGTTCATTGGCAGCCTCGCCAACAAAGCCAGGATTGAATGGGCCATGAAGGCTTCACCCCCTGCTCCCCACAACAGGGATCGCACTTGGCAGGGGGTGCATGGGGAAGCTGCCTGGCTTGGATCTGTAGCCAGGGCCCACACCCCAGCCCCTTTCACTGGTGGTAAAAAAAAAAAAAATCATGTGTGTGCAGTGACGGGAGATGATCAAAGGAATTTCACAGCAGGGAAAACTACTGAACAGATGAGACTGGATTCCCCATCTCCCTGGATGTGACACGGCGCTTGCCATTTGCCACAGCTATTTGTAACAAGTGGGGACTATGTACTGTAGTGGTTAGTGCAGGGAGCTGGGAGCCAGGGCTCGGTTTCCACTTGCAAGTGGGCGTGTGCTCTGGTGGTTAGAGCAGAGGATCAGCAGCCAGGACTCCTGAGTTCTGTTTGCGCCCGTGCCACTAATTCCTGAAGTTGCCATAGGTAAGTCCTTTCCCCACTCAGTACCTCAGTTTCCCCATGTATTGAATGGGGAGAATGATACCGACCTTGGTAAAGAGCTTTGAGGTCCTTGGATGAAAGATGCTGTAGAAGAGCAAACACCTGGTGCAGGGACCTTCCCCGCTCCCCAGCGGAGGAGTTCCTTCTGCCTTGCCTCTTCTCTTTGTGGAGGTGTCTGCAAATCACGGTTTGGTAAGTGCTGCTGGCTCTGTGGAAATTACTTCTAAGACAAAGAACAAGGTGGTTGTTCAGACTGCGGCATTTCAGCATTGAATGACGACGTCCCAGTGAGGATGAACTACATGGGTTTTTCTAGTAGGAGTCAGGATTTTCTTTCTGGTGGGGTGCTGGAGTGGAGGTGTTCCCCAGTCCTGGATGCCACCCATCCGCTGGGCAAACTTAAATCACTCTACACTCCCCGCAGGTGTGGGATCTGTGGGATCAAGGCTGCTCACTGTGGACCAGCACTTAGGGTGACGCCAGCCAGCCCAGACTGGGAGCTAGGCAGCCAGAGAGAACCACGGGGGCTGGCCATGGATGGATGGAAAGACATCATAGGTAGATAGGTAGAATGGATGGATGGACAGATCCATGGATGGATGGATAGATCGGTAGGTAGAGTGGGTGAATGGATGCATCCATGGATGGAATGACACCAAAGATAGGTAGAGTGGATGGATCGAAGGACATCATAGGTAGGTAGGTAGACTGGATGGATCCGTGGATGGATGGATGGGAAGACACTATAGATAGGTAAGCAGAGTGGATGGATGGGTCCATGGATGCATGGATAGGTAGAATCTGCAGATACATAGGTGGAGAGACATAAAATATATTAGGTTCTTGAGCGCCACCCTCTCCAGGATAGTGAGAAAAAGGCCGGGTTAGTGGTGTGTGATAACAGCACCTCCTAATGGCTGCTGGTGAGTGCAGGAGGTGAGGAGGAGAGAGAAGGGATGGCCCAGGCTGGTAGATGAGTCACTTGGGAGTGACCCAGTAACCCAGAGTCTCCCACCAACAGGTGGGTGCCCCGCGCCCAAGGGAATGGACCTCAGTGAAGAACCCTGTGTCTAGAATGGCGCAAGGGGCCTGGGCCTCATGGCCTCTCTCTCTCCCCGTTCTCCCACCCCCACCCAACGTGTCTCTACAGAGGCAGCAGCAAAGGGAAGGACATTAACACCATCAAATCATTGCGTGTCCTCCGCGTCCTCAGGCCCCTGAAAACTATCAAGCGATTGCCAAAGCTCAAGGTAGGTGCAGGGGCAGTTGAAGGCACATAAAGGAGTTGTGGCTGCCTGAGAGGAGTGGCCGGGGTTTGCAGGATCAGGTGGGGGGTCAGAAAAGGGGGCTGGGAGACAGGAGATTGGAGTCTATTCCCAGCTATGGGAAGGAGTGGCCTCTAGTTGTTAGTGCAGAGTCAGAACTCCTGGGTTCTGTTCTTGATTCTGGGGTGTCTCGGGGGGTAGAGCAGGGGACCTGAGGACCAGGACTCCTGGATTCTGTCCCCAGCTCTGGCATGGCCTTGGTCTGTGACCTCAGTGAGGCTAATCTCTGGGGATTCAACCCCTCAAAAATAGGCAGCCAGTTCCTGAAGGCCCAGGTGGACCTGACTGGAGAGCGCCATGCTTGGGAAAGGGGTGTTTTTTTGGCTATGTGGAGATGGGGCCAGGAGGGCGGAGCATGTTTAGTCTGGACGCTGCAGTCCTGACAGGGCCCCCTGTCCGTTCCAGGCTGTCTTCGACTGCGTGGTGAACTCTCTCAAAAACGTCCTCAACATCCTCATCGTCTACATGCTCTTCATGTTCATCTTCGCCGTGGTGGCCGTCCAGCTCTTCAAGGGCAAGTTCTTCTACTGCACGGATGAGTCCAAGGAGTTTGAGAAGGACTGTAGGTACGGAGCCACCTTCCTCTGTCTCTCAGCACCTGGCCATGGCCCAACCCGTCCCTGGGCTCCTCGTGCTTCCGATTCCCCAGCAACTTCTCAGCAGGCGGCGTCACTTTTCCCGTTTGGCCTCCGGGGCGCAGTGCAAAGCTCCCGTGCTCGCTTGGAGGGTAGCCTAGCTACACAAAGGTGGCAGCCAGTGCAAAGGCGGTGCCTGGACCTCACCCTCTGCTCACTTAGCGTTGAGTTTGCACTGGCACAATGGCGTTGATTTCAGTGGAGTCACTCCTGATTTATAGCCCGGCTCGTTCCTACGCCCCCTTAGAGTCGCTGCCACCCACTTACTGTTATCATGTCCCTCTTGGCAGATTTCTTTGCCCCGTGGCTCTCGGTAGGTGGAGCCAGGCAGAGATTCACAGCGGGTGTGTAAGGAACAGGGTAGAAATGACAATGGCCGACTTCTCTCACATACGCCAGTGTGACACCCGGGTAACTCCCCACCTGGTGTAAATCAGCATCGCCCTGCTGGAGTCAATGGGGTCAGATCCCCAGCTGGTGTAAACTGACATTGCTCCATTGGAGTCAGTGGGGTCAGAATCCCAGCTGGTGTAAATTGGCCACAGCTGCAGTGGAGTCAGTGGGGCCAGATCCTTCGATGGTGTGAATTGGTGTTGCTCCATTGACATCAGTGGGGCTATTTGTGATTTACATCGGGGCGAGAGGCCCCAGATGGGTCAGCAGTTCTGACTCTAGCGGCCTGATTCTCCTCTCGCTCTGGGGTAGCTTCCAGGATTCAGTAAAGTGACGCTTATTGACACTGGAGAAAATTACATCAGAATCAGTCCCTAAAGTCAGTGAGGTGGCTTATGAGACGTACAGAGTGATCTGAAAACAGCCGGCGAGGGCCCTTGCAGAGTTCCCTCCGGCCCAGTTGACATAGGGGAGGGAAGGGAAGGGGGCGTGGTGGGGCGAGGGCCCCTGTGCCTTTTAAGACCTGGTACCAGTGATCTGCAGGTTCAGTTACTCTGGACCAGGTGGCTGGGGATCAGGCCGCTGTGATCGGTCCCTGTCCACCCTCCCACACCCCACTGCCCCCGAGCTCTGTTCAGGCGCGGTGGAGAGCTGAGCCCACGGGTCCCTACTCGCTGACGGGGGTGATCAGCAGTGGCTGCGGTGGCATTACACAAACGTGCAGCCAGCACCAACAGGAGCAGAATGGAGCCCCCTAGCCAGCGTGAAGCCAGGGTCGCTCAGGATCTGCCCCCAAGCCCGTGCGATCAGGAGCTGGCCTTGGGTGCCCAGTGCTGTGCCGCAGCCCTCCTGGCTGGCCAGCTGACGGTGTCTGTTCGTCCCCAGGGGCGAGTACCTGGTCTACGAGAAGGACAACGAAGTGAAAGCCCAGAAGCGAGAGTGGAAGAAATACGAGTTCCACTACGACAACGTGCTGTGGGCTCTCCTGACGCTCTTCACCGTGTCCACGGGGGAAGGCTGGCCACAGTAAGGAGCTGCCGCAGGGACGGGACGGGCCAGCGTGGGCAGGAGAGGGCTCGGGCTAACCCTTTCCTCACTGAGATCCGGGGCGAAGCCTCACTTAGATCACAGCTGAACGTGGCTGGTTCAGCCTGGAGCAGTCAGACGCAATGACTAGAGCACCAGAGTGTGACTCAGCAGACCTGGGTTCTACTGGCCTGCTGGGTGACCCTGAGCATGTCACGTCCCCACTCTGTGCCTCAGTTTCCCCCTCTGTAAAATGGGGAGAATGGTAGCCCCTCGTAGGGCCAACTCCTTAGCTGGGGTAGATGCGTAGCTTCATTGAAGCTGTGCTGAGTTACACCCGATGAAGATCTGGCCCTTGCACCCTCTAGGCTGCATGTTCCTCAACCATATGACCAGGGTATTAGCACAGCATGAGCCTAGCTGGGGACGGGAATTTCCATTGGGCCTGAACTGATGACTCCTTGCAGCTGTTTTTCTCTCTCTTTCTTCCCTCCCCTTCCACCTTCCTTCCTTCCCCACTGCAGAGTCCTCAAGCACTCGGTGGACGCCACGTATGAGAACCAGGGCCCCAGCCCCGGCTATCGTATGGAGATGTCCATCTTCTACGTCGTCTACTTCGTGGTCTTCCCATTTTTCTTTGTGAACATTTTCGTGGCCTTGATCATCATCACGTTCCAGGAGCAGGGGGATAAGATGATGGAGGAATACAGCCTGGAGAAGAACGAGGTGCAGCCCGAGTCGGGGGGTCCACGCCGCTCTGTCCCTGCCCCCCACAGCGTAGCGCCCAGCGGCCACGCCCCGGCCGCCATGTGTTTCGCCGTTAGCACCCTGGCATGCCCTGGAGCAGCTGCTGCAGGGCCTGGGACTGTCATGCAGGAAGGAATTCAGGCTGTTCCCCCGGTGCCGATGTGCTCCCTGGAAGAGCTCAAGGCCAGACGACACCACTGAGCCGCTCGGGAGAGCTCCCCATTGCCCCCTGCAAGCTCATTAGTGAGCAAGCTCTGTTCCCAGTTCTCTGGGTGACCCTGGGCAAGTCTCTTCCCCTCTCCATGCCTCAGTTTCCCAGTTCAGTTGGCCTGGTGGGACAGGTCTGGCTCCTGCTTCTGGTGCTAGAGATTGTCAGTGAGCGGAGGGGAGAGAGAACAGCAGCAGCTGCACAGGGGTAGCCCGTGTTAGGAAGGTCACAGCAGGGTCCCTTCTGGCCGTAGCATCTGTGAATCAGGGCATGGGGGCACCGGAGAAAGGCCAGTGATTTGCCAGGAGCTTCCCTAAGGGGCCACAGGAAACCAGGGGCTGCTGAGCTTTCAGGTGGCCTGAAGAACCGGGGGGGCTGGAGTTGAGAGAGCTGGGATGGCCCCCACGATGACCAGTGCATAGGGTCATGTCGCCAGCTGGTGAAAATCTCCATTCACTTAGTGGGAGAAATGATGATTTACGCCGGTCCCGTTACGATGATCTGCACTGATCTCCCCCTTCACCCAGGCCAGAGAGCGTCCTCTGACCCGCCACGAAGGGGGCGGAGACGCATTCGAGCAGGGCAGCTGGTCGGGCCGTCCTTCGCGCGTGGGGTCTCTTGGCCTGGGCTGCCCCTGTATCCCCCCCCGCCCCCCGACGCTGGTGGCCGTGAGCCCCTCCCTCGCCTCCCGCCCCAGCGGCTGTGTCTGTCCTCTCCGCAGAGAGCCTGCATCGACTTCGCCATCAGCGCCAAGCCCCTGACCCGGCACATGCCTCAGAACAAGCAGAGCTTTCAGTACCGCATGTGGCAGGTCGTGGTGTCGCCGCCCTTCGAGTACACCGTCATGGCCATGATCGCCCTCAACACCATTGTCTTGATGATGAAGGTGAGCGACCCCCTTGCGGGGCTGGGGCAGCATTGACCGGGGGATGAGATGCCGGCTGTACCATGCCTGGCAGAGCAGTCACGGGCCCCTCCTGCGTAGCTGGCATGTCCCCCATCCCCCCGATCCCGTGGGGCCGATCTGTGGCCTGGGGATCTGGCCCCTCCCGTGGGGCTGATCTGTGGCCTGGGGTCCTGGCTCCTCCCGTGGGGCTGATCTGTGGCCTGGGGTCCTGGCTCCTCCCGTGGGGCTGATCTGTGGCCTGGGGATCTGGCCCCTCCCGTGGGGCTGATCTGTGGCCTGGGGATCTGGCCCCTCTCGTGGGGCTGATCTGTGGCCTGGGGTCCTGGCTCCTCCCGTGGGGCTGATCTGTGGCCTGGGGATCTGGCCCCTCCCGTGAGGCTGATCTGTGGCCTGGGGATCTGGCCCCTCCCGTGGGGCCGATCTGTGGTCTGGGGATCTGGCCCCTCCCGTGGGGCTGATCTGTGGCCTGGGGATCTGGCCCCTCCCGTGGGGCTGATCTGTGCCCTGGGGATCTGGCCCCTCTTGTGGGGCTGATCTGTGGCCTGGGGATCTGGCCCCTCCCGTGGGGCCGATCTGTGGCCTGGGGATCTGGCCCCTCCTGTGGGGCTGATCTGTGGCCTGGGGATCTGGCCCCTCCCGTGGGGCCGATCTGTGGCCTGGGGATCTGGCCCCTCCCGTGGGGCTGATCTGTGGCCTGGGGTCCTGGCCCCTCCCGTGGGGCTGATTTTTTGCTCTCTTCTCTTGCCTTTAGTTCGACAAGGCCTCCACTGCTTATGAGGACGTGCTAAAGATGTTCAACCACGTCTTCACTTCATTATTTTCCCTGGAGTGTCTGCTGAAGATCATGGCCTTTGGAGTGCTGGTAAGTGTCTCCACAGCCAATTCCACTAGGGAGCACGGGGTGTTACCATGGAAATAAAAGACAGAACCCGCCTCCTCCAGCAGGAGGGGGTTCCCCACCTGTTCTTCCAACCCAGTGCCTCGCCCTCCCCCCTTTGCCAGATGGGGATTTGGCACTCCTCCCCCACACGTCCTGTGGGTGAGCGTCAGAACACCTTACCAACTGGCAACTAAGAAGGGATTGTTGAAGGCATCTCCAAGCACTTCGTAAGGTGACCCCAGCTCGGGGAAGGGGGAAGGTTGTTCTGCGTGGTTCAGGGAACTATAATGAGGATTACGGGGAGCAAAATAAAGAGGGGCTGCAGGAGAAATGTCCCACTAGTAAGGTCCATTAGCCTCGTCTCCGCAGGGGACATGAAGGAGTCCAATCTCCATCCATGGCTCACTGAAGATCCCTGGGGGTTTGAGGTTCCCACCACTGGTGCAGGTGCTCGGGGCAAGGAACTGACTCCATCCCGCACAGAGGGATCTGGGCTTCCGTTCAGGCAGGAGCCAGGAGTGAGGGGCGCTCAGGGAGGCTAAGAGGCTGGATTGGAGGAGCAGCACAGGCTGGCCTGGCAGGGAGAGCAGATGCTGATAGATGGAGAAAGGAAAAAAGAGAGAATGAATCTCCCCCAGACAATGTGGCTGATTTTTGATCCTGCCCCATTCCCTTATTTTAACGGGGCTGTTTTCTCATAATTCCTTGTGTTTGCTGTGCTGGGTTCATTTCTCCATTGGGGGCTTGCTCCACAGAGCTGTGGACACCTCGGGAACTGGTGGCTCTGGCGGGGTGGGAGAGGGCTGCGATTTCTTCTCCGGCTCGGGGAATCCAGCCAAGGACGTGTTTCTGTCCCTTGGCCGGGAAGATCCCAGCAACAGTAACATATTCTGCTCCTGTGTGTTTTATTCTTTCATTTTAAGTGTCCATCTAACTGTCCATTCTGATTGGGCCTAGGGTGGGGGCACTTTTCCAAAGTTTTGGAGGGGGAGGGGGCGTCCCCCTGGGTTTAGCTGATTGATACCGGGGGCCAGAGAACCTGGGCTTGATTCTGCTCATAGGTGGGTCCTGATCCAGAGCCCCTTGAAATCAGTGGAGAGGTTCCCACTGATATCAGTGGAGTTTTGGTCTGGCCCTTACACCAATGACACAGCAGTGTAACACCAGTCTTTGCACCATCGTCATTCCCACGGGTAACTGAGATCAGCATCAGGCCCCGGTCACACCAGCCACCCCAGGATAATTTCAAGGTGCCAAGAAATACCCCCACCGCTCCTTTAAATTAACCCTTTCGACCCCCTCCCCTCTTGCCTGCCAGATCCATTGGAGCTCACCGAAAAGGTAACCTGGGCCTCGCTCTCCCGGGGTCAGGGCACTGGGGGCAGGGAGGAGATGGGGCTGGGGTCGGGGGGGTGACTCTCTGTTCTCGTTGCTGTTGCTTCCGTCATGAATGTCGTTGAATGTTTGCTGCTGTGTTGCTGTTCCTTTTCGTCCTTTGTTTTTGTTTTTCTTTATAGAATTATTTCCGTGATGCCTGGAATATCTTTGATTTTGTCACAGTTCTGGGTAGCATCACAGACATCTTAGTGACAGAGTTTGGGGTAAGTTCGAAACACCGCCTCCTCTCTTATGGCCTTAGCTTAAGCAGAGGGGGACGTTCGCCAGAGGGGGACGCTGCAGGGAGCGGGACAGAACTGCAGGATGGGCTTTCACCCCATTGTGCCTGGCCCCAAGGAAGGACAGATGCCGGGCAAGGGAGACAGCTGGGTTGGAGCCATATTTGGTGTCATCCCAGATAGCCGCCATGGGGAGCAGAGAGCCATGCAGTTTCTATTTGAGGAGGCCCAAGAATTCTTGTTCTGGGGACAACCCCAAGTGCTGAGGGACCAAGCCAAGGCAGATGGAGTCAAAACCAAACCCAGCTGGGCGTTCCTGCCCACCTAAAATGGATTCATTGAGGGCCAGGTTCTGATCTCACATGCCATATCTCAAGTCACTCCACTGGGGGTGGGCATGCCGGTGTAAATCCAGAGTCACTCCACTGGGGGTAGGTATGCCAGTGTAAATCCAGAGTCACTCCACTGGGGGTAGGTATGCCAGTGTAAATCCAGAGTCACTCCACTGGGGGTAGGTATGTCAGTGTAAATCCGGAGTCACTCCACTGGGGGTGAGCATGCCGGCGTAAATCCGGAGTCACTCCACTGGGGGTGAGCATGCCGGCGTAAATCCGGAGTCACTCCACTGGGGGTGAGCATGCCGGCGTAAATCCAGAGTCACTCCACTGGGGGTCAGCATGCCGGTGTAAATCCGGAGTCACTCCACTGGGGGTGAGCATGCCAGCATAAATCCAGAGTCACTCCACTGGGGGTAGGTATGCCGGTGTAAATCCGGAGTCACTCCAGTGGGGGTAGGTATGCCGGTGTAAATCCGGAGTCACTCCACTGGGGGTTAGTATGCTGGTGTAAATCCAGAGTCACTTTTCAGTGTTCATTGGAGTGATGCCGAATTTACACAGGTGAAACTGAGAGCAGAGCCTGGCCCCTGGAAACTGGGGACAGAGAAAACCGAAAGCAGCCCTGGGACATTCCCTAGGAAGCAGGGGAACAGCCCCAGATACACACATACAGGGGCGCGCACGCAGCGCTAGGCATGTGACTGACAGTTGGATTTGAACTGGGCCATCGCCCTCTGCAGAAAGCCTCCTGCTCAGGCCCTCGCGCCTTGGTAGCCACCAAGGCAGAGTTCACATCCCACCTGGAGAGAACTCAGCCAGCCCAAACTCAGGGCAAGGGACCTCTCCCGGGGTGACGGGGGATCATCCTGTTCGTGGAGTGAACGTAGTGGAGAAAATACCTTGGGCAAACTTGAGAGGAGTCTGCACTTCAGTGTGGTGTAGGGGGCGGGTGGCAGCCGGGTACAGGAGATGGGCAGGGCAATGCCTCTGATCCAGCTGGCACTAGCCCGGGTATAGAACTGCGGGAAGCAGCCCTGAGTGGGTTGAGGAGACGAACCGAATGATCTAGCAGGTCTCTGCCACCAACTAGCGCCTGGAGAGCCGTTCCCCCAGTGTTAATTAATCCTCCAGGATGGGGTCAGTATTATTATCCCTCATTTTACAGATGGGGAAACTGAGGCACAGCTCAGGGCAGTGAGTCACCCAAGGTCACAGAGGGAGCCAGTGGCAGAGCTGGGAATAGTACCCAGAAGACCTCCCTCCCAGTCTCCTCCTGTAATCACTAGGACACGCTCCCTCCCACCCAGAGGCTGAGAACCCAGGTGTCCTAAACCTCTCTTCCTTCCTGCTGTAAGCACTAGGCCACACCCCCAGGGCTGGGGATAGAACTCGGGTGTCCCAACTCTGCTCCCAGGCAAGGCCTATCCCTCCCGGGATCCCCTGGTGACAGAGACCCAGATCCTGATCTCAGTGAAACTGCTTTAAATGGTCTTACTACCTTCTGAGAGCTGCCTTCCAACCCCCTGAGTGTGCAAGACACACTAGTCAGTGGGTGTGCAAAAGGAGTGTAAGTCACGCCCCTTGGCGTCTCACACACCTGTCTGCCCACCCACATTCAGACGCCACGTAGCCTGCCCTAGCGCGCGTCTCTGCCAAAATGGGGTCTTTGCTTCCTGGCACTTGTGAGGTTTGGGTTCTCCTGGTCTGTGGGTCTGGGGATAGGAGGGGGCTGGCAGATCCAGTGGGATCCCAGAGGCAGGCAGAACGAGGGGCCAGGCCCTGGCAGCAAGGAGTGGGGTTTGCTGGTGGGTGGACCTTTGCCAATCCAGCCTAGCACACAAATCCCTTTCGAAGGCCCCTCCTCGCCCTGCCAAGCCATTGCGTGCCACTGGTGATGCCTGTGTCAGGGGCTGGCCCCTTGCACGACCGTCTCATCCTGCTCTTGCCCTCGATGGCCTGTACCATGTAAACGCAATGGACCTGAGCTGGCAGGAGAGCTCTGCGGCAGTGCAAACTCTGGAGGGCTGGGGGGGACGGGAACATGGCATGCGGGCCCTTCCTTCAGAAATAACCAAGAACCTGCAGGCCTCTGGAGACCCTCTGGCCCAGTGCAACTGTGTGGATAGGGCTGCTAGCCCCAGAAAAGAGGACAGGGCTGGAAACTAGGACTCCTGGGTTCTCATCCAGCTTTGCCACTGACTTGCTGTCTGATCTTGGGGGCATCTCTTCCCCTCTCTGTGCCTCAGTTTCCTGACCCATCTCCCAGGGTCGGGGGAGGGAGGAGCCGCGAGGATGAAGACCTCAGCCTGAGGTGGCAAAGCCATGGAGGCTGGATGCTTGGGTCTGCGCCGGAGGGCACGGTCCCAAGCGCCGGGGAGACCCCACGCCCTTCGCTCCCTCGGCAGGCAGGGGAGTGGGGTTGGGTGCTGGCGCTGCCCTGTGCGGGTGGGTCGGGAGTCTCCTGCCTCTGTGTGCTCTCTACAATGACTGTCTCTCTTGTCTTATCTTCTTTCCATGCTGTCTCTTTATACTGTGCTATTTTGGGGCGACGCCCTCTGAAAATGTCATCCAATCAAAATGCACTATGAAAAATCCATGTGTCCATCTCTGAATCGGTCTGTGTATCCATGCCAACTAATATTTCTGAACGTCCCCCGCCTCCCACCCCCACCCCCACGACAAAACACCCCGTCCTCAATCTGTCGCTCCATCTCCGTGTATTACGCTGGTTGCCAATCAACCTGTGACACTAAACAACCCCCTCAAATTTCTCCCTCTGCCCCCAACTCCTCTCCTCCTATTCATCTCAACATCTACATCTAGAATCTGGTTGGTTGAATATCTTTCTGAAGCCTAAATGCATTATCGAAGAGCACTCTCTCATCTCTGCATTGCATGAGTTACTGCGCTGGGAAGTGCCTGCAGCTAGCTGGCGAGCCTGCTGTCTTTTCTCTCTTCCTTCCTTCCTTCCTTCCTTCCTTCCTTCTTTCCTCCAGATGGACGGATCTTTGAAACAAAGTAGCGAAAAAGAAAAAGCCTCTGTACTTGCCTTTCTGTTCAAAGGGCCTAGTGGAGGCTGAGCGATACGGTGTGTCACAAACTGGGGGATGGCGCTGAGTCGGAGGGCGAGAGATCCCCCAGATCCAGGGGTTGATCTCCTGAGAAAGGGTTGGCCGGACTCTCAGGTAGACGGCGAGATCATTAGGTAGAGATGTGGGTAGACCAAGGGATAGGCCCCAGGTGGACGGGTGGATCTCCACATAGAGGGATCCTGGGGAGATCCCAGTGGGTGCACAGAGTGAGGAGAGCAGGTCCCCAGGTTATGCAGCAGGCGTCTCACCTCTCCCTCTGTCTGCACACGGTATCGGCTCAGATCTACAGCTAGCTGAGGACTCTCAGGGACGCGGCTCTGACCCTCTGAGGGTTGGGGGCTGGGGTCACGAGCACACTGGAGGGAAGAAGGAACCAAGAGGCAAGTCAGCTGACAGCTGCAGGGACTGCTCCCCCCATCGCTGTTGGTTGAGAGGCAGTGCAGGATGGGCAGGGGGGATGGAAACCAGGAAGGAGCAAAGAAGGGCCTATGCCTGTCTGGGCCCCACATGTGCACATGGAAATGGCCTCCTATACACACATGTGTCACACGTGGACACTTCCCCCAGGCGTGCACCCCCCCCACACACACACTTATTCCCCCCATCCCCACTGCCTGCACACGCACCTCACACACATTCACACGCAGATCCATGCGCGCACACACTGCCTGCTTCCCTCCCCCGCCTCCACACCCCACCCTAACACTAGCACATGCTCTCCCTCCCCCTGTGCCCTGCTGCTGTTCCTCCCCACCACTCTCCCCTCCCCAGGGCCCTAGAGGGCTGAGTTTGCCCTTGGCGGGTTCCCTGCCAACAGCCGGGCAAGCCTCACACTCCTCCAACACCCCCCTGCCCCCTTGGCAGTGCCCTCTAGCGGCAAGAGGGGAGTGCTCTCTCCATGGCGAGGCTACCGCAAGGGGCTGCCACCTTTGCCATGCATGACACTGACCCCACCCCTCATCCCAGCAGGAGCTGGACTGAGCCCGACCAGAGGGGAGTGTCTGGGGCAAGCTGGAAACCGGGTCAACAGCTCTGCGTCCTCTGGGATTACCCAGGCGGCGTAGGGGGCAAGGGCTGAGGGGAGGGACCCTGTCGTTTCACTCAGACATAAGATCCAAGAGAGGGGAGAAGGGGGCAGAGAGGAGGGTGGAAAGGAGCTGAGACTATTGGAAGAGCTTCCTGGGTGGGACGACGGAAGATCCCCTCCCTTCTCCATTCCCCCCACCCCGTTTCTCTCTCTCTCTCTGCAGAGGTGGGGGCCTTTTTGTGCCGTGCTCCCGCATGAGCCTCGCTGTTCGATTTCTCAGTCGGTTTGGGAGGCTGATAAATCGGTGCTGCTGCCATTGCCCCCAGAGGGTGCTGCCGCATGCTCCCCCCTGGAGTCCGTAGGTTACACTCACTCCTTGGAGGGGTGGCTCACTGCTTCTGGGAACACGCCAGGGCAGCTTCTGTGGGGCAGGGAGCAGGCAGACCTCCCCATGTCCGTGCAGGGCGGGACTGGAGAGAAGTGCCCACACGCTGGGAACCATGGGTTGGTGCATTGGCCTGTAATGTATATTGTGTAGTTACACAACAGCTCCAATCTGTTGTGTAATTGTACAGCCAGGTCCTTGGACCTGTGTTAACTACACAGGAGTTCCCTGCTGTGCATTGTGTAACTACACAAGGGGCTCTGGGCTATGTTGTGTATGAGTCACGTGGCCTGTTCTGTGCCATTGTAAGAGTCACATGGGATGTGTTGGGTACAGAGCCCTGGTGGTGCATGTTGTGTGGCAGCACAAGTCTTGTGGCTCGCATTGTGCGACTGCACAAGCTTTTTCTGGCACGTTTGGCTGTTGCACAAGGATCACACGGCCTGGGTCATGAGATTACACAAGAGTCCCGTGGCATGTGTTGTGCGTCTGTACACGAGTCCCATGGTGCGTGTTGTGTGGCCACATACGTCTTGTGATGTCTGCTGTGCAGTTGCACGAGTCCCGTGGTGAGTGTTGTGCAGCTACACAGCTGCTCCCTGGAAACACAGGGGTTTCTTCTTGCCCGGCAGGGCTTCCCACAGGCAGCGGGAGGAGGCTGTCCAGCTGTGCTCTTGGCCGCTGGGGAGAATTCCCCATTAGGGAGCACCAAGGCAAGAGCCCTGTACGCCCCGTGTGTCTGAGTACCTTCACCTTCCACTGAAGCCAGGGGGTCACCCAGTACAGCCCCACTGCTCCATTTGTCCCTCCCGCCCTCTGGATGTGGAGAGAAGGGATCAGACTGATCCAGGCTGCGGGAGGCTGGAAACATAGCAATGGATGTAGGAGCCAAGTCCTTTAATTTCCAGGGTGGGCTTAGAACCCTGGGTCCTGGGCGAGTGCTGGGCTGTGCCTGAGGAGCTGGGATCCCAGCCCCACTTCTGACTTGTGCATTGATTGGCAGAGGGAAGGGGAGTCCTTGGGCTCGAGGTCAGAACTTCACAGCTGACTCTGGGTCTGCAATGGATCTGCCAAACAGACCCCAGAGCCGAGCCGGAGCAGAGGCTACATGCCAGGAGCGAGTTTGTCTCTTAGAAAAGGCGGGGGGACCTCAAGGGTTAACCTAGGAGCTGCATCACACAGCCTGTGCCGCCGATTAACTGACCTCCAGCCCAAGCGCCAGGCAGAATTGCCCAACTCCAGCAGCCAGTGCCCTGTGGGAACTCCAGAGCCTCCCACACTTTGCACTGCTCAGCCCGGTCCCAGCAGCCACATGCCGTCCCCTCCTGCGTGGAGAGGGGTCCAAAATGCATCTTCGTGAAACCAACAGGACGCGTGGAGCTTCCCGGCCTCTTGGCCGTCCCCTCCCCATCCCTTGGAGCAAAACCCCCCTGAATTGTCCGTGCCTGCAGGCTGTGCCTCCCCCCCCCCCCCCCCGCCAGCCTCAAGAAGTTATTCCAGGGAGCATCCCAGCGTGGCTGTTGGGTGCACAGAGACAGATGCATTTGAGATCCCAGTCATCACATGTGATCTGTGTCCCCAGATACCTTCCCATCCCGGACTCCCCATCTCCCGGCACTTGTCCTGCTTTCATTCTCTCTGGTTGTGTGTGCATAGTACATGTGTGATGTGACCCCACAATGCTCTACCTGCTTGTGTCAGAAAATATCAGTGCATTTGGTTGTTGAGATAGTTAACAATATATAACCCTGATATTGACGAATAACCATTGAGTTCCCAATTGGATGAGCCCGGCTTGTTAGTTTCCTTTATATTCGTTTCCCCTTTTTCAGGGATGGCTGGTGGGTGGAGATTGTTGGGTGGCTTCCATGCTGGGATTTGTTAATAGTGTGATCATTCATTGTCACGGTTGAGTATCATTATTTGTATTAATATTATTTATCATTTATTTGTATTAAATTATTAACAACACTATTAATTCATTAACATTCATTTTATTCTTAATAGCATCCAATGCATTATAATCGTTATATTTATTTATTGTGTATTATAATTATCATGAGTTGGTATTGTTTATATTAATAGTATTATGTGTTATATTACTATTATTTATTAATATGCATTGCAATATCATTTAGTATTTATCAGTGGTATTATTGGTTATATCATTGGTTTAATAATATGCATTATCATTTATTTATCTTATAACAATTAGTAATAGCGTTATGTATTATAATCATTTATTATCTATTATTTGTTAATATTATGCATTGCTGCTATTTATCATTAGTTATTAATTAATGGCATTGTGAATAATAATAATTAGTAGTATTGGTTGTTATAAACAGTTGCTATTCATTGCTAATAATGATCACAATTGATGGTGTTGTTATTATTTTGTTAATACTTTCTTGAGTTCTCCGTGTATTTCGTTTTAGTTGTGAGTTGGTGGGTTAATCATGTGCGTTGAGTTGATGTTTCCCTGGGTTGTTCCCCTGCGGTGCTGCGTGGATTCGGGCACACGCCCAGGGCAGTCTCCCCTGGGGGTGGGGCTCTCCCCTCTTGCGCCCACGGGTAGCGCTCACCTCTCCTTCCTGTCATCCCCGCAGAACAACTTCATCAACCTGAGCTTCCTGCGGCTCTTCCGTGCTGCCCGCCTCATCAAGCTCCTGCGTCAGGGCTACACCATCCGCATCCTGCTGTGGACCTTCGTCCAGTCCTTTAAGGTGACTGGGGGCTGGGCCAGGGGGCCAGGAACCCAGCGACTGACTCACTCAATGACCGACCCATCGTGACTGCCCAAGGTTTAGCGTATGCGGGCGGGACCCTTGGCTCTGAAGATGTATTGATTCCACATCTGTCCGTTTGTCCCCATACAGACCCCTCTGTCTATCCCCATAGAAACCCATCCATCCACTTGTACTCTGTCTATCCAGCCATCGCATACACACCCTTCCATCTGTCCATCCCCATACACATCTCTATCTATCTATCTATCCATCCCCATCCACCCATCTATCTATCTATCCCCATCCACCCCCTCTATCTATCTATCTATCCATCCCCATCCTCCCCATCTATCTATCTAACTATCCCCATCCACCCCCTCTAACTATCTTTCTATCTATCCATCCCCATCCTCCCCCATCTATCTATCTAGCTATCCCCATCCACCCCCTCTATCTATCTAGCTAGCTAGCTAGCTATCTCCATCCACCCCCTCTATCTATCTATCTATCCATTCCCATCCTCCCCATCTATCTATCTAGCTATCTAGCTATCCCCATCCACCCATCTATCTATCTATCTATCTATCTATCTATCCATCCCCATCCTCCCCATCTTCTTCACGCAGCGCACAGTCAACTTGTGGAGCTCCTTACCTGAGGAGGTTGTGAAGGCTAGGACTATAACAATGTTTAAAAGGGGACTGGATAAATTCATGGTGGCTAAGTCCATAAATGGCTATTAGCCAGGATGGGTAAGAATGGTGTCCCTAGCCTCTGTTCGTCAGAGGATGGAGATGGATGGCAGGAGAGAGATCACTTGATCAGTGCATGTTAGGTTCACTCCCTCTGGGGCACCTGGCATTGGCCACTGTCGGTAGACAGATACTGGGCTAGATGGACCTTTGGTCTGACCCGGTACGGCCTTTCTTATGTTCTTATGTTCTTATCTATCTATCTATCTAGCTATCCCCATCCACCCCATCTATCTATCTATCTATCCATCCCCATCTATCTATCTATCTATCTATCTATCTATCTATCTATCCATCCCCATCTATCTATCTATCTATCTATCCCCATCCACCCCCTCTATCTATCTATCTATCTATCTATCTATCTATCTATCTATCCCCATCCACCCCCTCTATCTATCTATCTATCTAGCTATCCCCATCCACCCCATCTATCTATCTATCCATCCCCATCCTCCCCATCTATCTATCTATCTATCTATCTATCCCCATCCACCCCCTCTATCTATCTATCTATCTATCTATCTATCTATCTATCTATCTATCCCCATCCACCTCCTCTATCTATCTATCTATCCCCATCCACCCCCTCTATCTATCTATCCCCATCCACCCCATCTATCTACCTATCTATCCCCATCCACCCCCTCTATCTATCTATCTATCCCCATCCACCCCTCTATCTATCTATCTATCTATCCATCCCCATCCACCTCCTCTATCTATCTATCTATCCCCATCCACCCCCTCTATCTATCTATCCCCATCCACCCCCTCTATCTATCTATCTATCCCCATCCACCCCCTCTATCTATCTGTCTGTCTGTCTCAAAGTGTCTCAGGAGGGTGGCATCCAGGTGCAGTTCCCACCTCAGTTGCTGACTCCGCTGGCGCAGGGTGGGTGCCTGGGGAAGCAATGACAGCCTCCCTCTGGTTTCACTAGGCCGTGGATTGGGTCGGTGTTGCTGTGGCGGCAGGTCTCTTCCCCGTCTGTGCCTTCCCCGTGCTGAGCGCTGGAGGTGACACGGGCGGGCGGGCGAGGAGAGAAGCTCCCAGCATGCTCCCCCTGCGATCCAGCCAATGGTGCACATGAGGGGTGGGAGCTGGATTTTGCTGCGTTGAATGGAGAAGCAGCCGCTGGCCCAGTACAGGGGGAAGCGATTAGCCTGGCAGGGCACAAGGGTTAAAGCCCCCCATGAGTGACGTGCCCTGCTCTGCTTCTCTCCCTAGGCCCTTCCCTACGTCTGCCTGCTGATTGCTATGCTCTTCTTCATCTACGCCATCATCGGCATGCAGGTGAGTGTCAGGCCGGCCAGCTCGGGGGGCAGGACACCGTCACAGGCCATTCTGCAGGCAGAGACCGGGCATGGGAATCCCAGCGCTTGTGCCTTGGATTGGGAGTGGATCCTCCGCACACACATGGGGCTTAGGGCTGCGCTGGGCTCCAAGCCAGCTGTGCCTGGGTGCTGGAGCAGGCTGTCTGCAGGAGAGAGATGAGGCCCCATCCCCATTGCTGTCTGAGGGCCCTCTGCCTTTGCAGGTGTTCGGTAACATTGGCATCGAAGACGAAGAGGAGGACTCGGCTATCACAGAACACAATAACTTCCGCACCTTCTTCCAGGCCCTCATGCTTCTGTTTAGGTGAGACCCTGTCCCTGGCAGAAGCTGGACTGTGCAGAGATCCGTGTCCCATCCCCACTACAATTGCAAGGAAACTGACCTCCTGGGATAGCTTGCTCTAATGCCATGGGTTGTCCGGCTGGTAATTAGCCCCCAAGCTCCACCCCAGAGGTGGCTGCACGTAAGCGCCAGGCGAAGGATCCCAGTATAAACAGCCCCCGTCCCGCACCCCAGAGGTGGCTGCACCTCAGCACCAGGCGAGGGATCCCAGTATAAACAGCCCCCGTCCCACACCCCAGAGGTGGCTGCACCTCAGCGCCAGGCGAGGGATCCCAATATAAACAGCCTCCACACCACACCCCAGAGGTGGCTGCACCTCAGCGCCAGGCGAGGGATCCGGGTATAAACAGCCCCGTCCCGCACCCCAGAGGTGGCTGCACCTCAGCGCCAGGCGAGGGATCCGAGTATAAACAGCCTCCACACCACACCCCAGAGGTGGCTGCACCTCAGCACCAGGCGAGGGATCCCAGTATAAACAGCCTCCACACCACACCCCAGAGGTGGCTGCACCTCAGTGCCAGGCGAGGGATCCGAGTATAAACAGCCCCGTCCCGCACCCCAGAGGTGGCTGCACCTCAGCGCCAGGCGAGGGATCCGAGTATAAACAGCCCCCACACCACACCCCAGAGGTGGCTGCACCTCAGTGCCAGGCGAGGGATCCGAGTATAAACAGCCCCCACACTGCACCCCAGAGGTGGCTGCACCTCAGCGCCAGGCGAGGGATCCAGGTATAAACAGCCCCGTCCCGCACCCCAGAGGTGGCTGCACCTCAGCGCCAGGCGAGGGATCCGAGTATAAACAGCCCCCACACTGCACCCCAGAGGTGGCTGCATCTCAGCGCCAGGCAAGGGATCCCAGTATAAACAGCCCCGTCCCGCACCCCAGAGGTGGCTGCACCTCAGCGCCAGGCGAGGGATCCCAGTATAAACAGCCTCCACACCACACCCCAGAGGTGGCTGCACCTGAGCGCCAGGTGAGGGATCCCAGTATAAACAGCCCCCACACCACACCCCAGAGGTGGCTGCACCTCAGCGCCAGGCGAGGTATCCGAGTATAAACAGCCCCCGTCCCACACCCCAGAGGTGGCTGCACCTCAGTGCCAGGCGAGGGATCCCAGTATAAACAGCCCCCGTCCTGCACCCCAGAGGTGGCTGCACCTCAGCACCAGGCGAGGGATCCCAGTATAAACAGCTGGAAAAAAACCCCATCCCTGTAAGCGCTTTAGGCTGAATGATGCTGTAGACGTGTCAAGCGTCATTCCTGGCACCCAGATGCCTGAGGGGACTGGGACAGAGCTGCCTGGGTTGCTCCCCCAGCCCTGCCCTGCCCTCCCAACACACTTCCCCCTCCCTCTCTGTGCGGCTGCAGGAGCGCCACAGGCGAGGCCTGGCACGAGATCATGCTGTCCTGTCTGAGCGGGAAGCCCTGCGACGAGAACTCAGGCATCAAGGAGAAAGAGTGTGGCAACGAGTTCGCCTATTTTTATTTTGTCTCCTTCATTTTCCTCTGCTCCTTCCTGGTGAGTCTGCGGGGAGCTGGGCAGGGAGCAGCAGGCCTGAGTCGTGAGTGTGCTGGCGTGTGTGGGGCCGCGTGTGCTGGCGCGTGTGGGGCCGCGTGTGCCTTGACAGGTGTCTATGTGTGGCTTGGCATGTGTGCACGCTGCGTGTATGAGCTGTGAGGGTATTTGTAGGTGTGTGCCCATCGGTGTGTGTGTGCCCTGTGCACGCCTGGGGGAGCTGTGTTGATGTGTGTATATGTGCGTGCATAATGGCACGTGCACGAGTTGTGTGTGATGACTTGTACGTGTGGGTTTGCATGTTAGCAGATGTGTGCGTACGTATATGCACATTGGCATGTGTGTGCACATGCTGTGTGAGTACATGCGTGTGCACATTGGCGTGTGTGTACACATTGGCATATGGTTTGTGAGTTGCTTGTATGCAATGCATGTATGTGGTGTGTGTATGTGGGAATTGTGTGTGTGTGTTTCATGTTTATGTCAGTTGTATGTGTAGTTTAGTATGTATTGATGCATATGTACATGTATGTACTGTGCATGTGTTGTGTGTGAGTACACACGTGCACATTGGCATGTGTTTACACGTGTGCATGTGAGTACATGTGTGTGCACATTGGCATATTATGGTTTATGGGTTGCATGTATGCAATGAACATATGTGGTGTGTGTATGTGGGAATTGCATGTGTGTGTTGCATGTTTATGCCAGTTGTGTGTGTATTTTAGTATGTGTTGATGCATATGGACACGTATGTACTCATTGGCATGCCTCTGTGTGTGTTGGCGTGTGTCTGATGACAGGTGTGTGCACAGTGGTATGTGCATGCTGCACGAGTAAAGGGAAGATGGGGAGTGGGAGAATGACCAAAACGTGAGCGAGAGACGCACGGAAAGAGGAGGCGTTGGAGCGCTCAGAGCCCCGCCATGGCAAGGACTGCAGGATTTCACCCCTGGGTTCTTGTCTGCACTGAACTCCTTGTTCAATATGCCTCTGCCTCTGTCTTTCCCCCCCTCCATGCCCCAACCCATCCTGCTGCAGATGCTGAACCTGTTTGTGGCCGTCATCATGGACAACTTTGAGTACCTGACCCGAGACTCCTCCATCCTGGGGCCCCACCACCTGGACGAGTACGTGCGTGTGTGGGCAGAGTACGACCCCGCCGCTTGGTAAGGACCTCACCCTCATCCCGCCCCTCCTGCCCCCGCCCAGCAGCTGGGGCTCCCCTCCCTCCCTCGAAGGGAAGATTGGAGGGCTCGGATTTGTCCATGTCTGCAGGGGAGCCGAGATGAGCCTCCTGCATCAGCAGAGAACTGACTTTTGGGGGGCTGGGGAAAGGGGGGGGGCAGAAAGAACCAGGTCAAGGGGGAGGGGGATCTAGCTGTCAGAGCCTGGTTGGGGCTGGGTGTCAGGACTCCTGGATTCTATGCCCAGCTCGGGAAGGGGAGTGGATACGGGCCCCAGGTGCCCTCGCTCGAATCCACTATTCCAGGGATGAGCAGTGACTTGGCTTGGTGGGCCATGGATCTGAGTCAGTGCCATGGCGATACGGGGCAAGATGGCCTACTCTGGACAATCCAGCGCAGACATCGGCTCAGCTGCCTGGGTTCTTGTAGGGTCTGAAGTTTCCAGGCCCATCTGGAAGTTTCTAGGGCTGGGCGAAGGGGGTGCAGGGCACCCTCGGGTCCAAGCACCATGGGAAGGAGCCATCAGCCAGCGTCTCCTGAGCCGAGAACCCTTTGCAGTGGGGGGGGGGGGAGGTTGGTCCTAGTCAATACCCTGGTTTGCTGGGTAGCCGCTGCCGTGGGTTAGTTCCTGGACAAAGCCGGCCAAAGCCTCCTAGAAGCAGCCCTTGTTAGTCACACAGAACAGTAAGTTCTCTGCCCGCCTGGCTGCCTCCTTCCCTCCCCTAACAGATCCTCACGTCCTCTGGCCTGCAGGCAGGGGCTGTGCTCCTCCGGCTGCCAGGAGGGGCGGCACATGGAGGCCTCTCTCTCGTGGCTGAATGCCAACTCTCCGGGCAGGTGCTGCTCCCGTGTGCTGGCACAGCTCAGCTGGCCCGGAGATTAGAGCAAACCCCTCCCACATCGTCTGTCCAGGATCAGATTCGGGGCAGACAGGACCAGTTCCCCCTGCGCACTGACCCAGCGGTACATTGACGAGACCGGATCCCAAAGCCCGCCCGCCCCTCCTGGGCTGGCTCTGTCCCCCCCTGGGGCCCTGCACACGCAGGCTCTTGGATCGTGTTGCTGTTTAATGTTTCCTTTTTCAATTTTAGGTTTTTGCAGCTGGATTCTCTCCAACCCTCCCCCCCCTTCCCAAGCAAATCAAAGGGCCCTGGGGTGTCCCGTGGTGCCCCGGGCTCTCCCATTATTACAGCGCATTGTGAAGTGGGTAACAGCTTGCAGAATTGCTGACTGGATGGAAAACACAGGGCTGTTTTCCTCCCCCGCCCTGAGTCCCCATATGCTCTGCAGAGACACCACACAGTCACCGCTAGGTGACACAATCAGCAGTGCCAGGGAGAAGCCGCCAGCTAGACACAGGGCGTTCGGGGATGTACCCCCATCCCGACTCCTCTGCCCCTGGTGTATCCTCTGCGGAGGATTCCTGGAGTGTCGTGTTCGGTTCTGTGCCAGGGGGCCGCCACCCCAGGCGTTGTGCTGTCCCATGTCGTCCCTGTGCCCTGTTCCGTTTCTCGGAAATGCCCGTTGTTTCCAGGTTTAAGGTGTTTGTCTACGCTGCCAACCCTACCTGGCAAGCCCTGCCAAGCCCAGCAGGAGGAGCTCCCAACCGGCCCCCGAGTCCGATCTCGTGCCACTGGGGGGTAGACATAAACCCTGCCCCCGCCTTGGCACGAGGGTCCTTTGCATATGAGTGACACCCCTCCCCCAGCACAGTGTCGGGTCCTGATCCCAAACCCATTGGAGTCAGGGGCAGCCGTTGCATTGACTTCACTGGGCTTTGCGTCAGGCCCCGGGAGAGGCCTATGGGTCTGAAAACAGCAGGGAGCCTGGACCCCCGGTTCTGTCCCCAGCTCGGGATGGGATGTGGGGTTTAGAGCAGAGGGGGCTGGGAGCCAGGACTCGGGTTCTGTTGCCAATTCTGCTGATGGCTCCCTGGGTGACCTTGAATAAGTCACTGCCCCCCACCCTGCAGCTCCATGCCTCAGTTTCCCCGAAAACAGACCCACCTCCCAGGACATCTTAGCCAGCTATGGTCTGGAGTAGCGATTTTAACACCAGGCCTCTACTCTGCCAAGGCCAAGCGCCCTCAGCTCCCACTGGAGCCCACAGGAATGTGTATCCAACCCCCCACCCCCAAGGTCAGTCCAGGCAGGTTGCCTAGCTGGCCTGGGCAGCCATTCCTGGCAGCCTTGCTGTGATCTGTGTGTACATGACCGTTTGTGTGTGTCTCGCCCTGTAGCATCTGCACTAATCCCCTGTATTCTTCTTGCAGTGGCCGAATTCATTATAAGGATATGTACAGTTTATTACGTGTTATCTCTCCCCCACTGGGCTTAGGCAAGAAATGCCCTCATAGGGTTGCTTGCAAGGTTTGACTTACACTAAAACCTGCTAGCATCAACGGAATGAATGTTGCTTATGGTTTCTTTAATATATATATTTCATATATATATATACACACACATCTCGGTATCCTGCACTTCTCCAGGAGTAACCCACTCACGTCCTTAGCACACAGAATGCGTACGAGGATGCCGTCCGCCCAGTACCGCATGGAGCATCTCGGTGATTTTGAACCCTTTCTGCTTGCTGTCAGCTGAAGCTAGGCACTGAGGATCTGTACCACTGTATCTCTACACCCCCCCCCCCACCTCCACCACCCTTCGCACATTGAGTTTTTTCATCTGGGGAGGACGGAAACTGCATTGATACCTCTGCCATTTATCCCTTCCCTCCCCCCCTCCGTCCACCACCTCCCCCCCCCCCTGCCCGCCCACCACCTTCTCCAGCATTGGCAAAGAGGTGTGCTCAAAGCTAAATCTCTCTCTCTGCCCTGTTCTTTGCTACAAAGACGGCCCGATCCTGCAGTCCTCCCTCCCAGAACACCAGGAGGAATTTTGGCTAAAGGACTCCAGGAGCCCAGCACATCACTTAAGCATGTGCCTACACTCATTTCTCTTAAGCAAGGGCAGAATGCGGTGCCCCCTGAAGGCAATGGACAAACTGCCATTGATTTCACTGGGCAGTGGATCGATGGGAGCTTAAGTGCTTTGCTGAATCAACTGTTCCCTTCCCCCCACCCCCAAAGCTGGCTAGTTACACGGAGGAATGAAAGGTGTGTGAGCTCTCGCTCTTTCTGCTGAGAAGCAGCGAAGTAATCTTGGCATTTTTTTCTTCCATTTTTTTTCCGTCCTTTCTTTTGAAATTGATTTAAAATATTTTTTTCTTCTTTGCATCTCTCTCTTGTCTATTTTTTCGTGCCTTTTTTTTTTTTCCTTTCCGCTACCAGGGGCCGGATGACTTTCACGGATATGTATGAGATGCTGAGGCATATGTCTCCACCCCTTGGGTTAGGGAAGAAATGCCCACCCCGGGTTGCTTATAAGGTAGAATAAATTAAAAAGGCAAAAACATGCAAATCAAATTCACTTAATTTTTTTTTAATTTTTTTTAACCAAAACATTTTTTTAAAACCTCAGCCTATACAATATCTTTTTATACATTTCTTTGTGTTTTTTTCCTTGATCAAATCTCTTAAATAGTACGGTGTGTCCGTTTGAGTCCGTTAGCATTTCATGTTTCAGAGACTCCATTATGGCAAGTCAGCTGGGGTGGGTAAGAACTGAAGTCCAAGGTGCATGTTAATTCTCTACAAGCCCCTTTTTAAGGATTCCTTCTTCCCTTCCTTTTTTTATTCGGTGGAAGAGACATTGCTTTAAAACGTTAATTCCCCCACCCCACCCCACCCCTGTCCAACCCTTCTCTGTAGGATGATCCGTACAGCTCTGACCGACCTGTCACGTCTCAGTCATTAAAGATTTCCTCAATGGATGGGAGACAGGTGGATGGAAATTGAAAGGTTCCAGTTCAAAGCTGGACAGTGGGAAGAGGGCAGGGGTCATAAATCCCTCTTGGGTCTGATCTAGAACCCATTGAAGTCAGTGGAGACTTTCCACTGAGTTCGTTGTGGTTTAGGTCAGGCCGAGGATGAGAATCTAATAGGTTGGCCAGGGAAGGAAAGGCGACTCAGGCGATACAGCAGCACCATGGCTCAGAGTATCTGGTCCATTCCTTTCACAGAATGATCAGTGAGGACTGATTGCAAGTCCTGGGATGGGAGGGAACGGTCGTAGTCAAGGCAGTGGATTTTAAAGGGTCGCTCTCATTAGCATCAGAGGAGCTCGTAGACATCACAGTCAAGATCGGGGATCATTGTCCTCGGCGCTGTAGAAACACACAGGCCAGAGTTTTCAAAAGAGCTCAGCACCGATTGAATCTGTTCACACCGAGACGTTTACCGGTATAACACCCCATGTGGAACCTCAAATTCTGACATTAGAGTGCCTTTCTCTGGGTCATTTTGAACAAGCACCAGAAAGCAGACAAAGGGCCTCTGATTGCGGAATAAGAGTTGGGAGTTGCACTGGTGCGACGCTCGCGGTATGGGTATACCAGTGTAGTTACGCTGGTAAATTGCCCCAGGTAGATGAGCGTTTGGGCACTGAAATAAGTAGCCGTATTTTCAAACATTCTGACGCCTACCCAGGAGTGAGCTACTGAGTTCTGGCCTCGTTGGACAGTCTGGGTCCAGTGGTGAGTGCCGAGCCCTGGGAAATCTCGCCAACGCTTAGGCTTCACCCAGTCTACCATCCATAGGCATTCACCGTAATTCCTTGGGGATCCAGTGGAAGCTGTTTCCTCGGATGCGAAGATCCGACTGCAGTGTTTCCAACATTGCAGCTGGGGGTTAGATCCTGGAAGTGAAATTGACTCTTGGAGGCAGCTGTGCCTAGTGATTCAGCAGCATGCTGGGGTGCAGCAGAACTTGGGTCAGTTCCTTGCAATGTCTTAGATTCACTGGGTGAACATAAGCTAGTGATGGCTCTGTGCCTCAGTTTCCTCACCTTTCAAAGTATGAGAAGCTGAACACCCTCAGTGGTAGAAAGGAAATTAGATGCTTAGTTTCTTTCAAGTTTTAATCATCTTAATTGTGATCTGTAACCTAGACCGGGGATTTGTTTTCAAAATATCAGATTTGTTTGGCTTTTTTTGCCTGACAATGACCAGTGACACCATATTTCTGACCTTATTGCTGTACAAAGAACCACGGCATGCGCCCCAGAAGTCCTAGTGACACCCACAGATGTGTGGGTGCTGCAACTCGAGTGTTATAGTTGCTCTCAGTCAAGCTGCGTTGACTCCAGAGGAGTCACTTGAGTGTGGATAACTCGGGCTAACTGCAGTGAAGATCTGCCCAAGGCCTAAAGATGTGATTTGAAACGTAGCTAAAGATGTAACAAGATTCTGTTGCTGGAAGTTGAAGCTGGACAGGTGTAGATTTAGGCACACGTTTTTAATGCGGTAATTAACCGTTAGCATGATTTACCAAGGATTGGGATGGATTCTCCAGCATTGGCCGTGTTTAAATCAAGATTGGATGGGTTTTTTTTTCTAAAATATCGGCTTGAGTTCAAACAGGGACGTCCCATGGCCTGAGTTCTACAGGAGGGTCAAGCCGGATGGTTGAAATGGGCCCCTCTGGCCACAGGCTCTAGGATTGAAATTCTGTGAAAAAACCCGTGGGAAAGGCTGCGTGGACTTGAAACCGGGCTGGTTTTTGTTCAGCTCAAGTCGGTGACCTGGAACGATGGCCTCAGGGCTTGTCTGCAGAGGGAAGTTCTTGTGGAAGCTGGTAGAGTGTGAATCTGGCAGTGTGGCCTAGAGGGTAGAGCCACTGGACTGGGACTCAGGAGAGCTGGGTTCCAGCTCTGTGACTAGCCAGTCGCTTCCCTCTCTGTGCCGCAGTGATAATGAGGCCGACCTCCGTGGTTACCTGCTTTGAGATCTGATGGAGAAGAGCTCGGGGTTGTTATTACTGGTCTAGCTGCAGCAGGATAGTGATGCTGCCGTAGCTGTGCCGGTCAATCTCCCCACAGAGACAAGCTCTAAGGTCCCAGTTTTGCAACCGAAGCAGAGAAGTCAGTGGGCTTCCACATAGGTGCAGGGCTCTACCCACGTGATCAGCTTGGCAGGAGCTAATTTCATCCCTGGGATTAAGCAGGTGAAGCTGCAGCAGTTTCCATTGCAGATGAGCCTGCTCAGGCCAGGGCTGAACATGGTGCCAGTGTCAGAGAGCAGTCGGTTGTGATCTCCAGGCCACCTCCTTCGAAAGCCCCAGTTCTCTGCCGGGGAAGCTGGTCCCCATCTGTCATCAGCCCTATGGGGAACTCCCTTGTGCTGCTTTCAAAAATCTCCTCCACCAGAGACAGTATTAACAGCTACTAACCTTTCTCTCTCGGCCCCTTTTCATCCCCGGCCTCCTTTCTCTGTCAATGCAGTTCTCACCTGTCTAGCAGCTTCTCTCCTCTTCCCCTCACATTCGGTCTTTCCCATCTCTGGGTCTCACCTCGCCTCCATTCTCTCTCCCTGCCCCCACTCCTGCCTTTCCCCCGCCTTGGAAGCTAGAACTGCCCTCCAGGGCGATTTTGGAGGGTTCCCATTTATGACTGTGGATCCATAACCCACGGCTTCCCCCCTCTCTCTTTTCTTCCGCTGTCGCAGGCCCCCTCATTGCTCCTGCAGCCACCCAGCGCTCACCGTGTCTATCCCCCATGCGTGGTGTCCCTGTGCGTCTGTCTGTCCGTGCCCAGTAGGGTTCAGCCCATTGGCAAAGTCCATTGTCCCTACACCAGGCTTGGGAAGGCTGGTCCCGGGGTGCGTTCTCAGAAGCAGAGAGTTTGCTCCTGCCCCTATCCCAGGCTGCCGGCCAGAACAGAACCGGAGTCCTTCCAGCACCTGAACCACAGGCCTCTCCCATCTGAGCTAAAGGAACAACTCCCCCTGCTGCAGGGCCAGCCAGGATCACACACAGCCGCCTGGCCGGGTGGCAGGGGCTTCTAAGGACCAAGATGGGTCAGGGCCTGACTCTTGCAGCCACTTTAGGCCGGGTCTGTGAGCTGTACTGGCAAGCCTGTCTGCTGGAGACGCAGCGCCTGCCAAGACAGCTTAGACCAGTTCCCCAGATATCGGCAAAAGACTCCTCTGCCGGTGTAACCAGGTCTACACCAGGGCCTTTGCCAGTATGGAAATCACATTAAAAAAAGTCACATCCCTAAGTGTGGTTACTGGGTCGGCAACATTTTCGGGTGTAAGCCGGAGCCCGGCTCCCCACGCTGACACCCGTTGAACTCCGTCGGGGTGTGGGTCTGTTACGCGATGCCAGCGCGATTCCTAGTAGGGCCACTGCTCCGTGGCTGTGAAGGTGCCTTGTAGCTGTTCCCATGTGGGAAGGGGGAATAAGCCATATTGACACCAGGCGCCTTTATCTTGGTAGAATTGCATCGTACTAGGGGGTGAACCGGTGTAGCGATATTGGGAAGAGTCACACCCCTGCTATTACTGGGACAAATGCTGGCCTCCATGGGAATCAGGCCCTCAGTGATGGACACTACAGAGAAACTGAAGAGAGCCCGGTGAGGTGTGGGCGAAGGAAAGGAGGTGTAGGTCTGAGTTCTGTGGGGCAAACGGGATCGTTGGAAGCGGCTGGCACAGCTCTGTCGGGTTCCCACCTCTTCACATCCCTGACTGACCAAGCTATGCCAGCAAAAGCCTGTAACATTGACCTGGCCTTGTCTTTGCCTCCTACTTTCTGAGCCTTTAGAGTTACGCCCAGGTCACATTTTCCTCCAGCACCACAAGGGCTGGGAACATCCTTTTTTCTTTCGCATGAAAGCTGAGGTTGTCCCATGACTCCAGGAGCTGGGGCTTTAAGAGAGATGGCAGCACGGAGCAGCTCAGGGCAGGCAAGGGTTCTACCCTGAGCCTTCACACTGGACATTGACTGAGGTGTTTGTCCTGGTGCAACCACATGGGTTAGGGGAGTGGGTTTTAACGACGGTAGCTGTAACAGTAGAACTCCTAGTGTGGACACAGCTATACTGAGATAAAAGCATCTTAAACCAGTATAACTTACTGCCTTTCCCTTATGTAAATAGCTTTACTGGTATAAGCAACTTTATACGGTGCGTCCACACTAGGGAATTGTACTGCATTAACTGGACCCATCAGAAAAGGAGAAGGCTGATGTATATGATGCTAGTGTAGCAATGGGACTGAGGACTCGTCTCTCTTCCTGCATCTGGGAGGAGGGTGATGTCTAGTGGTAAGAGCAGGGACTCAGGACTCCCAGGTTCTGTTCTTGGCTAGGGGAGGGAATGTGGTTAGAGGGTTGAATTGAGTGTGAGGATTCCCAGGTTCTATTCCCAGCTCTGCCATTTGCCTCCTGGGTAAGTCACTTCCCCTGGCTGTGCCTCAGTTTCCCCATTTTACAGAGCTCCTCAGACGGCAGGTGCAATAGATTTGCACCATGTTGTTTTTACTCAGTAGCCTCTCCTCAGCCTGCCCATCAGTCCTTGCTCCTCCGCTCCCCTCACTCTATCTGAAACCTGCTGGGTTCTCCATTCAGTCCACCTGGGTGTCTCATACCTGCTGAGTCTTTTCCATGCCCTCCCTTGGCTCACTCCATGACAGCTGCTGTCCAGAAAACCATTGTGAGAGGAGCACTGGTGCTGTGTGGAGGGGTCTTGGCTGATTGTGATCCCTCTGGGATCCAGGCAGCTCCATCCCAGACCCAGCCTGGTCCCTTCTACCTCAAGAGAACCGTGTTATGGGCCAATCCTGCCCAGTGTTGGGTGCCTGCCCAATGAGAGCACCATGCGGATGACCTGGCTCTTCCAGGGTCACTCGACAAGGTTAGCGGGTAACATGGTTTGGCCGGTCCATGCCTCCCTCCCTGCAGAGCCATGCATGTGCCAGGACATTCTGGGAAAATCCAGGCCCATCTCCTATCATGCTTCGCCATGGAGGATGGTGGGTGCTTTTCACACAGTGCGATGCATTTTGGGAAGGTCTGGCAGAGACCTGGGAGGCTGGGTGTGTCCAACTACCCTGACCCTACCATGGCCACACCTGGATAATCAGGCAGGGTCCTGGGGGGGACCAGCGACAATACAGCAACTCCAGCCCAAGTGGGATTTGAACCTAGCTCAGGGATGTGGCAAACGTCCCATGAGCCGAACCACAGAGCAGTGATCAGGACCACGTAGTACTGTTGCTGGGGCCTTGGGGTGCCCAATCGCTGACAGGCTGAAAACGCAGCACAGGTGAAAGTGTCCTGAGCCCGGAGGGGGAAGATGGGGGCTCCTTCCCCGAACCATGGGGCAGTGTGGAGCTGCACCCCCTCACTCTAATCCCTGACACAGCACCTCCGTGCTTGATGCTGATCTCTGCAGCTCGCAGTTTTCTGGACGTCACGCTTGGATGGACCTTCATGCTAATTTTCTCTTCATCCTCCCTGTCTGTCCTACTCCCCCCACTCTCTCTGTCTTTTCCCTTCTCGTTTTGCTGTCCCTCCCACCTTCGTCAGTTACATCCCTTTAAAGACCGGAAGAGACCCCGTCCCCCAACCCCATCTCCATATGGTCCACAGCCTTATCTTAGCTAATGCACTGGTCGGCCACTGTCCAATCCAACCCGAAGCATCTTGTTGCCCAAGAGCCTGAACTCTGAGGAATGCCGAGTTTCTGTCGATTTTTTTCATTTCTTCCCTTCGCACCTTGAGGACGCACCCATTCTTTGCACAAAACCTGCGGGCCTCTCACTCTAGAGCAGTCTATACCAGAGCTATGAATGAGTCTCGATGTGTTCTCTGGGAATGCTGCATGCTGCATGCCGCTGCATGAGCCCTGGCATGGCGCTGGCTTGCCTGTTGGATGGGAGCGGCTGCATCCCGTGCAGTGAGCACTGACTATCGCTCCCCTGTTTTCCTTTGCTGATGCCGAGTGCGCTGCTGCCTTGCAACGTGGAGTTTGTGTTTCTTTCTTTGTTGATTTCTTTATCTTAATTTTAATTTTAAAAAAAAAAAGTCCATGAGCCCTTTGGAAAGAACTCTGGGGAAGGCGGGGAGGGATTCAACCCAGAGAGGAAGGGGGGGTCTAGAGGTTGGAAGAGGACTTCTGGGTTCTCTGCCCAGTTGTTGGAGGGGCTTGGTGTCTAGTGGTTAGAGAAGGGAGCTAGAAGTCAGGTCTCCTGGGTTCTAATCTTGGCTCTGGGTTGGGAATGTTGAATAGTGGTTAAAGCAGGAGCCTGAGCCAGGACTCCTGGGTCCTATTCCCAAATCTGCCACTGTGTATAATGGGGAGACAGTTGCCTCCGTTTCCCCATCTCTAAAATGGGGATAATTCTGGCCCGCCCACCAGTGGCTGAGGTTTAATCCCCAAATGCCAGCAACACACTCTGAGATCCTCAGCTGGACGGAGACAGGTATAGGCCAAGGATGCGTGTTGTAAAGGGAATGCCTCATTCATTGGCATTGGGTACCCAGGTAGGCCCATCAGCATCCAGAAGGGATGGGGGAGGGGTGTTGGTTAGCAAGAATTGGGGATCCCCCGAGCACTGAACCCGGTGGCACCTCAGAGTTCTCCCCAGGGCTCCCCTGTTTTGAAACTCACACTGGCCTCTGGGGTGGGGGGGCCGTGAGGATGACGCGCATCTGCTTGCCCCTCTGCAGAGGCTGCTCCGCATGGACCTGCCTGTGGCTGATGACAACACCGTCCACTTCAACTCAACCCTCATGGCTCTGATCAGGACTGCGCTGGACATCAAGATCGCCAAAGGCAAGTGTGAGGCTCTGGCCCTGGGGCAGTGGTGTGGGGAGCTGGCTCCTCTGCAGGGTGGGGTCTTACCCGCAGGAGCCTCACCTTCAAAAGGAAATCCACGACTGCTCCAGTCCTGCTCTCTCCCAGCAGGGGGCGCTGCAGGGAGCAGGGCAGGAGCACTGGCTGTGGGGGAGCTCCCGGCTATTCCAGCAGGGGGCGCTGTATTGAACAGGGCAGGAGCGCTGGCTGTGGGGGAGCTCCCGGCTACTCCAGCAGGGGGCGCCGTATTGAACAGGGCAGGAGCGCTGGCTGTGGGGGAGCTCCCGGCTATTCCAGCAGGGGGCGCTGCAGGGAGCGGGGCAGGAGTGCTGGCTGTGGGGGAGCTCCCAGCTATTCCAGCAGGGGGCGCTGTATTGAACAGGGCAGGAGCGCTGGCTGTGGGGGGAGCTCCCGGCTATTCCAGCAGGGGGCGCTGCAGGGAGCGGGGCAGGAGTGCTGGCTGTGGGGGGAGCTCCCAGCTATTCCAGCAGGGGGCGCCGTATTGAACAGGGCAGGAGCGCTGGCTGTGGGGGAGCTCCCGGCTACTCCAGCAGGGGGCGCTGCAGGGAGCGGGGCAGGAGTGCTGGCTGTGGGGGAGCTCCCGGCTATTCCAGCAGGGGGCGCTGTATTGAACAGGGCAGGAGCGCTGGCTGTGGGGGGAGCTCCCGGCTATTCCAGCAGGGGGCGCTGTATTGAACAGGGCAGGAGCGTTGGCTGTGGGGGAGCTCCCGGCTACTCCAGCAGGGGGTGTTGTATTGAACAGGGCAGGAGCGCTGGCTGTCGGGGAGTTCCCGGCTACTCCAGCAGGGGGCGCTGTATTGAACAGGGCAGGGGGCGCTGGCTGTTGGGGAGCTCCCGGCTGCTCCAGCAGGGGGCGCTGCAGGGAGCAGGGCAGGAGCGCTGGCTGTGGGGGAGCTCCCGGCTGCTCCAGCAGGGGGCACTGCAGGGAGCAGGGCAGGAGCGCTGGCTGTGGGGGAGCTCCCGGCTGCTCCAGCAGGGGGCACTGCAGGGAGCAGGGCAGGAGTGCTGGCTGTGGGGGAGCTCCTGGCTACTCCAGCAGGGGGCGCCGTATTGAACAGGGCAGGAGCGCTGGCTGTGGGGGAGCTCCCGGCTACTCCAGCAGGGGGCACTGTATTGAACAGGGCAGGGGGCGCTGGCTGTTGGGGAGCTCCCGGCTGCTCCAGCAGGGGGCACTGCAGGGAGCAGGGCAGGAGCGCTGGCTGTGGGGGAGCTCCCGGCTACTCCAGCAGGGGGCGCCGTATTGAACAGGGCAGGAGCGCTGGCTGTGGGGGAGCTCCCGGCTGCTCCAGCAGGGGGCACTGCAGGGAGCAGGGCAGGAGCGCTGGCTGTGGGGGAGCTCCCGGCTGCTCCAGCAGGGGGCACTGCAGGGAGCAGGGCAGGAGCGCTGGCTGTGGGGGAGCTCCCGGCTACTCCAGCAGGGGGCGCCGTATTGAACAGGGCAGGAGCGCTGGCTGTGGGGGAGCTCCCGGCTGCTCCAGCAGGGGGCGCCGTATTGAACAGGGCAGGAGCGCTGGCTGGGGGGGGAGCTCCCGGCTGCTCCAGGGAGCAGGACAGTAGCACTTTCACTGGGGATCTGATATTTTGGGGCTCCGATGCCCAGCCGCTGACTTTCTCCCCGGCTGGTGCCTTCCAGGAGGAGCCGACAAGCAGCAGATGGACGCCGAGCTGCGGAAGGAGATGATGGCCATCTGGCCCAACCTCTCCCACAAGAACCTGGATCTCCTTGTCACCCCTCACAAATGTGAGCCTCCCTGCTTGTTCCCCGCGCTCTCCCCATGCTCGGCAGACCCCCTGGCTCCCTGGCATGGGAACTTCCCTGGGAAGGGCGTAGCACAGCCCCCCATTAGCCAGGTCACTGCTGCCCAGCAGGGTGAGCTGCGCAGGGCTGAGCACGCTGGCCCATGCCCATTCTGTGCCTTGGGAGAGAGACGTGTGTCCTGGTTAGTGCGAGTGGCTGGGAGTCAGGACTCCTGGGGTGTGGGAAGGGAGTGATGTCTAGTGGTTAGAGCATCAGGACTCCTGGGTTCTATCCCAATGTGCCACTGACTTTCTGGGTGACTTTTGGCGAGCTGAGCCCTGCAGACTCCCAGCCACTCAGCACAGTTCAGGTCCATCGGTCCGTCCATCCGTCCCCAGGGATCTGTCTGGTCTGCAAAGCCCCTTATCTCTCTGGCATCTCTACTCCTTGCTGTGCCCAGGGCCCCATCTTCCCCACCACCAGTGGGGCGCTCGGCTTTGGAGACCAGAGCCTGAGAGGGTTGAAATTCTCGGGGGAGTTGGGCTGCTTCATGCTGGGCCAGGGCAGGGGGGGCTGCTGATAATGCCCAGCCTCTCTCCCTTCCTGCCTCCCCCAGCCACGGACCTGACAGTGGGGAAGATCTACGCCGCTATGATGATCATGGAGTACTACCGGCAAAGCAAGGCCAAGAAGCTCCAGGCCATGAGGGAGGAGCAGGTACGTCCCCTGGGGTTCAGTTCCTGGCTCGCCCACTGACTCACTTGAGTAAGCCCCTTCGCCGCTCTGTGCCTCGGTTTCCCCCTACACGGGGCTGGTCAGGCAGACTCACCTCCTGGCAGTGGGTAGGGTGGAGCTGCCTGTGAAGTGCATCAAGAGACCCTCAGGTGAAAGCTGCTACCACAGTGAAATGCTCCTCCCCTGGGCTGGAGGTTTGAGCCCAGCATCCCAGCCAGGGGGAAGGAGGGTGCCCTGCCCTGCCCTGGCTGGCTTGGGAGCCTCCTCACAGCTTTTTCCTTCACATAAGCTGGTCTGACGCCTCCTGTGTTCCCTGCAGAACCGAACGCCGCTCATGTTCCAGCGTATGGAGCCGCCGTCCCCCACCCAGGAGGGGGTCCCGGGGCAGAACGCTCTCCCGTCCTCCCAGCTGGACCAAGGGGGTGGCCTGTAAGTCCTGTGCATTCTCTGTGTGGTTGTCCTGCCCCGCTCCCTACAGCACCGCTTGCTGGAGAGCCCAGGACCGGCATAGCCAGGAGCTCCCCCCACAGCCAGAGCTCCTGCCCCACTCCCCACAGCGCCCCCTGCTGGGAGAGGCAAGGACTGGAGGTCACCATACTTTGTGGACTCTCCCTGTGAGAGAGCCCAGGGCTGGAGCAGCTTCCTAGCTGCCAGAGAAGCTGGGTGATGCTGGCTTGGCTCTGTTAACGGCAGATGCGCTGCCTGCAGCGCTGTTAGCCTCACTAGCCGGCCCTCGCAGCACGGGGGCTACGGCCTGACTGCCTGTCTGCTCTGGCAGGAGTGCGCCTGAAGGGGGCATCAAGGAGAGCCAGTCCTGGGTCACCGAGCGGGCACAGGCCATGTTCCAGAAGACGGGCCCCTGGAGTCCAGAGCGAGGTCACCCCGAAGACGTGCCTAACAGCCGACCCAATTCCCAGGTGATCTATGGATCTGTGTCCTTGAACACGTTATCTGTCTATCTATCCCCATCCACCCCCTCTGTCTATCTATCCCCATCCACCCTCTATCTATCTATCCCCATCCACCCCCTCTATCTATCTATCTATCCCCATCCACCCCCTCTATCTATCTATCTATCCCCATCCACCCTCTATCTATCTATCTATCCCCATCCACCCCCTCTATCTATCTATCTATCCCCATCCACCCCCTCTATCTATCTATCTATCCCCATCCACCCCCTCTATCTATCTATCTATCCCCATCCACCCCCTCTATCTATCTATCTATCCATCCCCATTCACCCCCTCTATCTATCTATCTATCCCCGTCCACCCCCTATCTATCTATCCCCGTCCACCCCATCTATCTATCTATCTATCTATCTATCTATCCCCACCCCTCTATCTATCTATCTATCCCCATCCACCCCTCTATCTATCTATCCCCGTCCACCCCATCTATCTATCTATCCCCGTCCACCCCTCTATCTAGCTATCTATCTATCCCCATCCACCCCCTCTGTCTATCTATCCCCGTCCACCCCCTCTATCTATCTATCTATCTATCTATCTATCTATCTATCTATCTATCCCCATCCACCCCTCTGTCTATCTATCCCCATCCACCCCTCTGTCTATCTATCCCCGTCCACCCCATCTATCTATCTATCCCCGTCCACCCCTCTATCTATCTATCTATCTATCCCCGTCCACCCCTCTGTCTATCTATCCCCGTCCACCCCTATCTATCTATCTATCCCCATCCACCCCCTCTATCTATCTATCCCCGTCCACCCCATCTATCTATCTATCCCCGTCCACCCTCTATCTATCTATCTATCTATCCCCGTCCACCCCTCTGTCTATCTATCCCCGTCCACCCCTCTATCTATCTATCTATCTATCTATCTATCTATCCCCACCCCCTCTGTCTATCTATCCCTCCACCCCTCTATCTATCCATCCCCATCCACCCTCTATCTATCTATCTATCCCCATCCTCCCATCTATCTATCTATCTATCTATCTATCTATCTATCCCCATCCACCCCCGCTATTTATCTATCCCCCTCCACCCCCTCTATCTATCTATCTATCTCTATACACCCCCTCTATCTATCTATCTATCCCCATCCACCCCCTCTATCTATCTATCTCTATACACCCCCTCTATCTATCTATCTATCTATCTCTATACACCCCCTCTATCTATCTATCTATCCCCATCCACCCCTCTATCTATCTATCTATCCCCATCCACCCCCTCTATCTATCTATCTATCCATCCCCATCCACCCCCTCTATCTATCTATCTATCCCCGTCCACCCCCTCTATCTATCTATCCCCGTCCACCCCATCTATCTATCTATCTATCTATCTATCCCCACCCCCTCTATCTATCTATCTATCCCCATCCACCCCCTCTATCTATCTATCCCCGTCCACCCCATCTATCTATCTATCCCCGTCCACCCCCTCTATCTAGCTATCTATCTTTACCCATCCACCCCCTCTGTCTATAAATCCCCGGCCACCCCCTCTATCTATCTATCTATCTATCTATCTATCTATCTATCTATCTATCTATCTATCTATCCCCATCCACCCCTCTGTCTATCTATCCCCATCCACCCCTCTGTCTATCTATCCCGTCCACCCCATCTATCCATCTATCCCCGTCCACCCCTCTATCTATCTATCTATCTATCCCCGTCCACCCCTCTGTCTATCTATCCCCGTCCACCCCATCTATCTATCTATCCCGTCCACCCCATCTATCTATCTATCTATCTTTCCCCGTCCACCCCCTCTGTCTATCTATCCCCGTCCACCCCCTCTATCTATCTATCCCCGTCCACCCCCTCTATCTATCTATCTATCTATCCCCGTCCACCCTCTGTCTATCTATCCCCCCACCCTCTATCTATCTATCTATCTATCTATCTATCTATCTATCTATCTATCCCGTCCACCCCTCTGTCTATCTATCCCGTCCACCCCTCTATCTATCCATCCCCATCCACCCTCTATCTATCTATCTATCCCCATCCTCCCCATCTATCTATCTATCTATCTATCTATCTATCTATCTATCTATCTATCTATCTATCCCCATCCACCCCTATCTATCTATCCCCTGTCCACCCTCTATCTATCTATCTATCTATCTATCTATCTATCTATCTATCTATCTATCTATCCCCATCCACCCGCTCTTTCTATCTATCCCCGTCCACCCCATCTATCTATCTATCCCCATCCTCCCCATCTATCTATCTATCTATCTATTCCCATCCACCCCCTCTATCTATCCATCTATCCCCGTCCACCCCTATCTATCTATCTATCTATCTATCCCCGTCCACCCCTCTATCTATCTATCCCCATCCACCCCTCTATCTATCTATCCCCATCCTCCCCTCTATCTATCTATCCCCATCCTCCCCTCTATCTATCTATCTATCCCCATCCACCCTCTATCTATCTATCTATCCCCATCCACCCCTCTATCTATCTATCTATCCCCATCCACCCCTCTATCTATCTATCTATCCCCATCCACCCCTCTATCTATCTATCTATCCATCCCCATCCACCCCTCTATCTATCTATCTATCCCCGTCCACCCCTCTATCTATCTATCCCCGTCCACCCCATCTATCTATCTATCTATCTATCTATCCCCACCCCCTCTATCTATCTATCTATCCCCATCCACCCCTCTATCTATCTATCCCCGTCCACCCCATCTATCTATCTATCCCGTCCACCCTCTATCTAGCTATCTATCTATCCCCATCCACCCCTCTGTCTATCTATCCCTGTCCCCTCTATCTATCTATCTATCTATCTATCTATCTATCTATCTATCTATCCCCATCCACCCCTCTGTCTATCTATCCCCATCCACCCCTCTGTCTATCTATCCCCGTCCACCCCATCTATCTATCTATCCCCGTCCACCCCTCTATCTATCTATCTATCTATCCCCGTCCACCCCTCTGTCTATCTATCCCCGTCCACCCCCTCTATCTAGCTATCTATCCCCATCCACCCCCTCTGTCTATCTATCCCCGTCCACCCCATCTATCTATCTATCCCCGTCCACCCCCTCTATCTATCTATCTATCTATCCCCGTCCACCCCCTCTGTCTATCTATCCCCGTCCACCCTCTATCTATCTATCTATCTATCTATCTATCTATCTATCTATCTATCCCCTTCCACCCCCTCTGTCTATCTATCCCCGTCCACCCCCTCTATCTATCCATCCCCATCCACCCCCTCTATCTATCTATCTATCCCCATCCTCCCCATCTATCTATCTATCTATCTATCTATCTATCTATCTATCTATCTATCTATCTATCTATCTATCCCCATCCACCCCCTCCATCTATCTATCCCCGTACACCCCCTCTATCTATCTATCTATCTATCTAGCTAGCTAGCTAGCTATCTATCTATCTATCCCCATCCACCCCCTCTGTCTATCTATCCCCGTCCACCCTCTATCTATCTATCTATCTATCCCCGTCCACCCCCTCTATCTATCTATCTATCTATTCCCATCCACCCCTCTATCTATCCATCTATCCCCGTCCACCCCCTCTATCTATCTATCTATCTATCTATCCCCGTCCACCCCCTCTATCTATCTATCCCCATCCACCCCCTCTATCTATCTATCCCCATCCTCCCCCTCTATCTATCTATCTATCCCCGTCCTCCCCCTCTATCTATCTATCTATCCATCCCCATCCACCCCCACTATCTATCTATCCCCATCCACCCCCTCTATCTATCTATCTATCTAGCTATCCCCATCCACCCCATCTATCTATCTATCTATTCCAGGGGTAGGCAAACTTTTTGGTCCGAGGGCCACATCTGGGTATGGAAATTGTATGGTGGGCTGTGAATGGTCACGAAATTGCGGGTTGGGGTGTGGAGTGAGTGAAGGCTCTGTCTGGGGGTACGGGCTCTGTGGTGGGGACAGAAATGAGGAGTTATGGGTGTGGGAGGGGGCTCTGGGCTGGGGCAGGGGGTTGGGGTGTGGGTGGGGGCCTGAGAGCTCCAGCTGGGAGTGCAGGCTCTGGGGTGCAGGAGGGTGGGAGGGGGATCAGGGCAGAGGGTCGGGGTGCAGGCTCCAGGCAGCATTTTCCTCGAGCAGCTCCTGGAAGCAGCGGCATGTCCCCACTCCGGCTCCTACGCGGAGGCACAGCCAGGCGGCTCTACGCGCTGCCCTGTCCACAAGCACTGCCCCTGCAGCTCCCATTGGCCCCATTTGCTGGCCAATGGGAGCTGTGGGGGGCGACGCTTGGGGCAGGGGCAGCATGTGGAGCCCCCTTGCTGTCCCTATGTGTAGGAGCCAGAGGGGGGGACATGTGGAGCAAGCCCCTGACCGCGCTCCCCAGCAGGAGCTTGAGAGCTGGATTAAAACGTCTGAAAGGGTGAATGCTGCCCCCGGGTCATAGTTTGCCCAGCCCGATCTATCCCCGTACACACCCACCTGTCTATCCCCGTACACACCCACCTGTCTATCCCCGTACACACCCACCTGTCTGTCCCCGTACACACCCATCTGTCTGTCTGTCCCCGTACGCACCCACCTGTCTGTCCCTGTACACACCCACCTGTCTGTCTGTCCCCGTACACACCCACCTGTCTATCCCCGTACACACCCACCTGTCTATCCCCGTACACACCCACCTGTCTGTCTGTCCCCGTACACACCCATCTATCTGTCCCCGTACACACCCATCTATCTGTCTGTCCCCGTACACACCCATCTATCTGTCCCCGTACACACCCATCTATCTGTCTGTCCCCGTACACACCCACCTGTCTATCCCCGTACACACCCATCTGTCTGTCTGTCCCCGTACACACCCATCTATCTGTCCCCGTACACACCCATCTGTCTGTCTGTCCCTGTACACACCCATCTATCTGTCCCCGTACACACCCATCTATCTGTCTGTCCCCGTACACAGCCATCTATCTGTCTGTCCCTGTGCACAATCTGTCCATCCGAGTACACACCCATCTATCTGTCTGTCCCCGTACACAACTGTCTATCTGTCTGTCCGTCCCCGTATACACCCATCTATCTCTCTATCCCCGTACACACCCATCTCTGTCTCTCTCTCTCTCTGTATCTGTCCCCCACCCACTCCCACCGTTCTCCTGTTCAGGAGCGGGGGGCAGGTCTGACCCCTTAGGGCTGGGTTATGTGGAAAAGCTCAGTCTGAAGGCTAATCAGGCCTGGTCCCCCAGCTGACCACTTAGCCGTTCTCCAAGGGGTAATGAGAATGACAGATTCCCCACCCCGGCAGCCCCCGTCACCCCAGGCAGTTCCAGAGGCTCAGCTACAGTCAGCTGGGCAGGGTGTCTCAGGTGATTTCCGGCTGGTAGGGAATCCAGGATGCTGGGAGGAAGAACTGAGCCTGGGATTATGAATTTCAGCAGCAGTGTTCTCTGTGTCCTGACCAGAGCCAGGGACTAGGAGTCAGGACTCCTGGGATCTATCCCCAGCTCCAAGAGGACAGTGGGGTCTAGTAGTTAGAGCCAGGGGAGCTGCGTTATGTTCCCTAGACTGAGAGAGAAGTTAGATTGGGGGAGGGCTGGGAGTCAGGACTGCTGGGTTCTATTCCAGGGCACCCCTGATTTATGAAGGACTTCTGACAAGTCCCTGCCCCACTCTGTGCCTCAGTCTCCCTACCTGTAAAATGGGGGTGACGCTCCTCTACCAGGTGACCCTCTTTTTGCCTTGCCCTCTGCAGTCTGTGGAGATGAGAGAGATTGGGAAGGACGGCTACTCAGACAGCGACCACTACCTCCCCATGGAAGGGCACGGCCGGGCGGCCTCCATGCCGCGACTCCCCGCTGAAAACCAGGTGAGGGGCTTTTTTTTGGAACCATCCGGGGATTCCACTGGCCAAACACACTGACACCCCTGCTGGGAGCCAGGGTCGTCCCCCGAAAATGGGGAATTTCTCATTCAAGTGCGTTTCAAACGGGGAATCGCTCCCGGACTGATACAAAGTGAACCAATCCCTTGCGGGGACTCAGGATTGGGCCCAGATTGCAAGAGACGCCTTTCGAAATTCATCGCACCCGCGAGTGTCAGACCAGAAGAGACCATTAGAGCATCGAGGCTGACTGCCCGCCCGTCACCGGGGAGAGAACCTCGCCCAGATACCCCTGCACTGAGCCCAAGAACTTGTTTCTTGGCCCGTGTGGCAGCCCATCATGGCAGCTCTGCAGGGTTGTCTCCATTCAGAGGAGAAATTGACGGTCCGAGTCAGGGCTGTTCTTTGGCGTGATCTGGTTTTAGTTACAAAACATATTTACACCAAGTCCTGTTTCCCTGAACAACAGCAGGCGAGTGCCTTGTTCAGGAATCCCCAGTCTGCCACTTCAGTGGGCTCTGTCTCTCTGCTTCACTGCTACTGGCTTCCTGCCTCTTTGGGCGTCTTCTCTGCCCATTGAACCCTGGTTCTTAGCTGGGTTTTAGCCCAAACCCTCCTACCATCCACACAGAAAAGCCTCGGGCCTGGCTTGGGAAGGGCTTTACGTCCCGGCTGTTTGACTCGGTTGGGGATGAAAGTTAGAACCCAGGATCTGCTTTAACTCCGTCTGGAACCTGCTAGTTCTTCAGTGCCCTTCCCACAATTCCTCCTAACGGACAGATACGTTTCCTGCAATTGACTTGGAAAGAATCCCGCCGCCTCTCAGCAGACAGAGCCATGACGCACCTGGGTGAGGGCAGAACCCGTGAGGACAGAGGAATTCAGGTCAAGCTTTGCAGTGGGGATGCTCAAATCTGAATTAACCATGCAGAGAAGACAGGCCAGTCCACACAGGTTAGCTCTGATCGGCCTTTTGTCTTGGGCAGTCTCTCCATTGTCTGTATCTCTCTTTACTCCACAAAGGGGCTTAATTGCTCCTTCCCTTGAGTCTGAAGGAGCTCAGCACACCCAAATGTGGGACTGTCTGGCTTTATCTTCCAGCCAGTGGTGGCTCTTCTGCCTTTCCCTGCTAGAGTAAAGAGCCCTTCAGTGCCCCGGATTCTCTCCCCGACCCCCGTAATCAAATCACCTCGGACCTCTCGATCTTCTTGTTGATCAGCTCCTTACGTCTCTCCCTGCCAGGAAATTCTGCAGCCCTCGAATCGCCTTTATGACTCTCCTCTGCACCTTTTCCAGTTTTTCAGCATCATTTTTATAGTGTGGACGCTCCAGACCTGGACCCACTATTCCAGTATCAGCCTCACCAAAGCCTGATGGGAAAAATCACCTCCCAGCTCCTACTCAGTAAAAGTGACTTTGGACATTGCCTCCAGCAGCAATGCCACCTTGTGCTGAGAGCTGCTGGCAATTCGATTGCTAAGCAGGGAGACCTCGGGAAAGCCACAGCAGGTGTTGATTCAGCAGGGGCTGATGGGGAACGGAGGGGAGGAATGCTAGAAGGTTCTGTGCTGCAGGAGGTGATGCTTAAAGTCACAATCCATTGAGATGAGGCTGTTAAAAATCCCATTGCACTATGCCTAGGGGTTGGGAATTTGTCCCAGCCAGATTTCAATTTCAGCTGCTTCCCTAAGTTCCTCCTGTGATTCCAGTTGGATGCAGAATTCTCTCTTCATGTCTTTCCCTAAACTGCTGTGTAGCTTTGCTCTGCACTAAGCGGCTGCTGTGCTCCACCCCAGAGGTGGCTGCATTTTACCAACAGGTGAAATTGACCCTTCCTTTGGGAAAAGCAAGATTCTGTGCTGCCTCTCCCGAGAGCAAATGCATGGAAGGTGCAAGCCCACTTCAACCAGTGTAACCATGACAACAGCATCTCCAGAACCGTGTTGTTATGCTCTCCATAACCGTGAGATCCAAGCCATGGTCCATGTTACCGTGACACTGCAGTCTCTGTTACCATGACGTCGCAGACTGTTGCTGGGACAACAGCTCAGTAACCCTGACACTGCAGTTTCCCCTCCAGAATATCGATGAGTCGCAAGAGTCATTGTCTCACTTTGTATCAGTAACCAAAGCTTGCGAATAATATTATGACGTCACTTTTCTAGCGCCCCCCTCTGGTGACCAAAGGAGCAGCACGGGCAGGCCCCAAAGAGAGCCCTGTTCAGCAGCCTGCGCCAGAGGGGAGGTCGTTGTAACTGAGGGGCAGCTGAGGGAAATTAAAGGGGGAATGAAGCTATTTCTCCCAGGGAAGATGAAAGGATGAAAGGCTCAAAAAAAAAAAGAGGAATCGTGTAACGATGCAAAATTCTTCCTTGAGAGCAGCAGCAAAACGGGAGGAGGATTCTGTGGTCAGGAGAGCGGAGCCGAGACCTGGGCTGTAGAGCTGAGCCCAGCGTCGGCGGCTCCATGAAATGTTAAGAGGCAGTGTCATCTAATACACTAAGCAGGAGATTTTTTGAGCCGTGCACTCCTGGCCTCTTTCCTCGGCGATGGGAGAGATCATCTCTAGTGGTCAGAGCAGAGGACCGGGAGTCAGGACTCCTGGGTTCTCATCCCAGCTCTGCTGCTGCCTCACCGTGTGACCTGGGGCAAGTCACCTCCCCTGTCTGTGCCTCAGTTTCCCCATGTTCAAAACGGGGCGATCTGGCTTACCAGCCCGGTGGGTGGGAGCATTGTGAGGTGTAACGTGTTGCTTTGAAGCTGTTGGGTGGGATTTGCCTCTCGGTTCCACACAGGGCTGAGAGCCAACCCTGGCCTGTCCTGTTACATGCACGTCATTGACGACGGTGACCGTCTCCCTCTGCTGAAGGCGAACTCATACTGTCGCAATGCATCTGAGCGCAGCGCAGCCACCATCTGAGCAAAGACCATTTGCCACTGCCGGTTCCATCGAGCTTATAACATGAGCTTCCCATGTTGGCATGAAGCATGCTTCAGAGCAACAGAACCGCCCTCCCCCCCCCCAGGCTCCCAGGGTGCGGTGCCCCCGCCCATCCTGGGCACCTTCCCAACGCCACGACCCTGAGAGTGGCTTGGGGGACGGGGTGTTGGTAAGCAGTCCCAAAGCAGCTGCCATTCTTAGCGAGCCGAGGAGCATTTACCGTAGCGCTGAGTATTCCCGTGTGGGTGGGAGAGCGGCGTGTGTGTGCGAGGGACAGCAGTGACATGGCGCAACCTCAAGATTAAAAACTCCCGTCACCTCCGATACTTCTTTAGCCTGAGAAGTTTGTGTCTCACCTGCCAAATTCTCCCTCGGTTTATGCCCCTGATAGAGCGTGGCCTAGAGGGCGCAAATCCACAGCGGATCCCTTGCCTGGCAGGGATTTCTACCCGGCTGGTGGCAGATCTGAGCTACCGGGAGCTGGTCCCCCCAAAATGGCCTGACCTTTAAGGGGATCGGGGGGCGGGTCCCACTGCCAGACACCAGCTGGGCCTGGGTGCTGTGGAGCTAGAGGGACACCTAGTGGCCACTGTGAGGCAGGCTCGGTCAGACCCTTGCTAGGGCCCAGCACGCGGCTGGAGGAGATTTGCTCTGATTTTCATTTCTGTTTTGCATGAGCTTTGTGGGCAGCCATTGACCTCTGGCCCAGGGCGGGAGGAGGGCGAGACACCTGTTAAAGGCTGCACTGTTCCTTAGGGGCCGAAGGAAGGAGGGGAAGGGGCTTGGGTCCACCTCCACCCCTCAAGCTGGCCCTTGGGCCCGACACCCTAGGCTGGGCTAGGAGAGTGGGGAGCCCAGTGCGGTAGGTGGGCCAGGCCACGCACCATCCCACACAGCCAGGGAGATGCAGGGGGGTCAGGGAGGCTGCTCCTGAAACAGGAGCAGGAGACCTGATTCCCACAGCGCTGGTCCAGCTCCGTCCTGCCCCCATGGCAACCCAGAGGCCCAGCCAACAGACCCTGAACTGATTAGTGTTCCCTACACGTCGTGTGGCCTAATGGTTAGAGCAGAGGGGGCTGGGAGTCCAGATTCCTGGGTTCAGTATCCAGCTCTGGGAGGGGAGTGGGGTCTAGTGGTTAGAGCTGGGAGCCAGGATTCCTGGGGGGGTCCTGTCTCTGTCACTGACTCAGTGTGTGACCTTAGGTGAGTCCCTTCCCCTCTCTGTCTCCATCACCCCATCACTGAAATCCTTCCGTACCCCCAGGGGAGCTCTGGCGGCCGGAGCGTGCGACCCCTGCAGGCATCCGAGGTGGTGAATGAGAAGGGGCCATTTCTGCTGTCGCTCCTCTGCCCTGAATGGTTTTAAGGACAGTTAGCGATGGTGACTGGACACGTAGTCTGCAGCCTTCAGAGTCAATGGGGAGAGGGAGAGGGACTGGGCAGCCGCTCCACTTCCCTTCGGCCCAGGTGCTGGATCCCAGTAAGCACCATTTGGGGGCGGGGGAATAAGGGATTCTCCCAAAGCCAACAGCACGGCTGGGTGGCTGCTACAGACCCTCCCACCTCCCCCTGCGCAGCAGGTCGGGGCTGGAGCTCTGTGAATCTGAGGCTCTATTGCCATGCTCTGCCCTGCCCCCAGCTTGATTTAATGCCCCGTGTGCCAGTCGAGGGGGGTCATCAAATCCTGCCTGGCTGCAGACTCAGCCGGTTCAGCCTGCTGCTTCCTCGCCGCTCCCCAGCTGCGGGGGGGCTAGGCCGGGGCTGCGGAGGGAGGGCCCATCCCCAGGCACCTCCCTGGAGAGCAGCAGGCGTCGGATCAGGGCCCACGGGACTAGACAGACCCAAGCAGTGACACTGCAGCTTTTAACAGCGGCACGGCTGGGACGCAGGGTGGCTGGAGCCTGCTCTGTTGCAGCATGCACGGGGGGGGGGGCTGCTCCTGCCCGCGCTGTTCTCATCCTCCGCTGCTCACGCCATGCGTCCCGCTCCCCCTCCGTCCTCTGGGGCCTCTGCCTGCCCCCTGCTTGGCTTAGGTGCTGGGAGCACGCGTGGCTGCAGGATGGAAGAAGCCCCCGTGTGTAACTGACCGATAACCGAGTCTCTTCTCCCCTCCCCACCCCCCGCCCTTCCTGGTTTCCTCCCGCCCCCCTCCCAAGCCCCCTTCTTTGCCTTTATATTTATTTTCTTCTCTCTCTCTTTCCCTTTCTGTGTGCGCCGTCTTGTCTGGCTCTGGCAGAGGAGGAAGGTGCGACCCCGAGGAAATAATCTCAGTGTATGTACCGTGGCGGGGGCTCTCCAGTGCCACTCCCTCCACGCCCACGATCCCCCGCTTGCCTCCTGCCTTGACCTGTCCCCATACACATCTGGCTAGTGTGTGTGTCTCTCCAGCCGTCCCCTTCCCCTCCTCCACGGCTCTCGCTCTGATCTCTGTCCGTCTGCCACGTCCGTTTCATTGCACACCCCTAGGTGAGCGGCCCCGGCCGTGGGCTGCGTTCCTCTCTCTGTCACAGCCAAAGGAAGCTGCGTAGGCAGCCCCCGCCAGGAAGGGGCAGCCTTTCTGGAACTGCTCTGTGTTGATTTCGCCTTCTCTCTAGCTGCCTCTGTCCCTGGCTTTGGCTCCATCCCCCTCTGAGGGCTCCCTGCCATCTCTCCCCTGCTGGGGACCAGCTCCTCCCATCACAGGCCGTGGAGTGGTTCGTGAGACCTGACCCTGCTGGATGCTGGTCCCCATCAGCTCCCATTGTCTGATCTGCGCCCCCCTGCTCTCTGCTGCTGTCCTGTGGGAGCCAGGCCCCTTTCCCGCCAGGGGTCTCTCCCCTTCCTCCATCCTGGGGCTCCTTCCTCAGCTGTCACCAGGGCCGGTGCAACCATTTAAGCGCCCGCGCTAGGATTTGGGGGGTGGCATTTTCTTTGGCAGCAACCGCGGCGGCTGGATCTTCGGCCGCCCCGGTCGCCGCCGGCATTTAGGGGGAGGGAGCTGGGGCAGGGGAGTGCGGGGAGGGCTGCCTGCAGCAAGTAAGGGGGGGGGAGCAGCACGCAGGGGAACTCCCTGCCCCAGCTCACCCCAATCAGCTTAGGCGCTGCAAGCCTGGGAGGCAGGAGAAGTGAAGCAGCCCCGGCGTGCTCGAGGAGGAGGCAGAGCAAGGGTGAGCTGGGGCGCGGGGTGGGGTGCCTCAGGGCGGGGGGGAGCTGCTGCGGGGGGGGCGCCTCTGGGCGGGGGCTCGGGGACGGGAGGGCGCAAGGTGGAAGTTTCGTCTAGGGCGCGAAACATCTTTGCACCGGCCCTGGCTGTCACCTCCTCTCTTCCCCCAGCCTTATCCCAGGGCCAGGTGCCTTCCCTTGGGGATCCTTCCAAACTGCCCTGGGCCCCGTGTGCTCGGGGGAGGAAGCACAGTCGAATGGCGAGAGTAGCAGGCACCCAGAGCCTGGGTCTGCTCCCAGCTCTGGAGGAAAGGACGTGCTGGGCTAGAGAACAGACCCGGAGTTACTCCACAATCGCTCTCACGCCTTCACTCACCCCCGCCTTAATCCAAATGAACTTTCCAGTGTAGACAAGCCCTGACACACCAGAACTGATGTGGTTTTTAGGCCTCATCCATCCACCAGTTTCCCTAAGGCTGGTCTCGCTAGGGACGCTCTGTGGGAAAGTCACTTTGATTTCAGAGTGGAATAGCCGCCCTGGGGGAGGGGGCTGTTGTGGTTTTCCAGGATATGTCGTGGCAGAAGTGGCAGCTTTATTCTGCTCTAGCAATGCCAGGAAATCTCCCCCCATGAAGACAAGGCTAAGAGATGTGACGTCAAACACACTGTATTAAACCACTGCAACCTCTAGCAAGCTGCCAGAGACTGGTGTGGACAGCAGAGAACCCTCCTGGAACCACTTTAGCTGGCTGAGGTGTAACTAAGGGGACGTCTACATTGCAGCCACAGGCTGTGTCTGCAGACATGGCCCAGTCTGACCTAGCGAACTCGGACCCTGGAGCCGTGAAGCTGCGATTGCCCAGGTCTCAGCGCAGGCTGCACAAGCCCAGCGGCAGCTCTGGGTAATAACTCGGGCAGCTAGTGACCCCTGCAGTACGCAGGCGAGTGATGACCGATAGCTCAGGTCTGGCCACGTGAGCTGGGCACGCGCCATGATTGCAGGGCAGACGTGCCCCTAGCCAGCTCTCCACGCAAGATTTGTCCTGTGGTGCCTGTCTCCGCTAGGGAGGGGGGTTTTACCAATATACTGATACAGCTCCTAGTGTGAGGCCAGTTATACTGGCATAAAGGTGCCTTCAACCAGTATAAAAGTGCCGCGACCCAGTATTGCTAATTCCTCTTCCTGAATGGGAATAGCTGTACTAATAAGCAGCGTTGGCAGTAAGCTACGCACCACGTCACTGCAGCCACACGGGTTTTACACCTTTAACCAATCCGGCCTAGCTCATCAGGACAGCTAGTGTAGACAAAGGCGGAGGCTACGGGACAGATTTCTGCCGGCATTGCTCTGTCGGCCAGGGGGGTGAAGAGGGGGGTTCCCAGGCCGACACAGCTGTGCTGGCAGAATCCCCTAGTGCAGGTGCACTCGGCAAACCTGCTTTCCCTGAGCTGGCTTGTTTCGCTCGCTGGGGCTGGGCTAAGCGCAGCGTTGCTGGTACGGGATCCTGGTCCAGCTACACCCCTACGTACTTGGCCACGGTCCCAGGCTGACCGTGACCAGCTGGCGCATTTGGCAGGTCAGGCTGCGCTGCTGTTTCCAACCACGTCCGTTTAAAGGGGTTTGCTAACACCCTGTTTCCCTAGTCTACACAGTTCCCCTCGGGGTGGCACATGCCCCAGGGCAAAAGGGCTGAGAGTCTGTGTTATTCTGGGCCTGTGATTGCGGTAGGGCCTGCGAGCCCCAGCCAGGGACCGCGCCCTCACTGCGCTAGGCTCTGTACATTATTTATTAGGTGTATTACGGTAGCGCCCACAAGCCCTAGTCATGAACCAAGATCTCATTGTGCTGGGCCTGCATGCTATTAGGTGTATTACGGTAGCCCCCACTGTCCCTGGCTGTACAGACACAGAACGGAAAGATGGGCCCCCCTGGCCCAAGGCTCTTGCAAGCTCTTGTGACTCCAGGGAGGTGCAGCCTAGGGGAGGAGGAGGCAAAACTGGCTTCCACCATCGCTGTGCCCTCCCACCCATGGACTGAAAGGCCCCCGGTGGGGCGTGTGGGGGGAGTTCTCCCCCGGGAGCTGTGGGGCTTTGCCAGCTGCTGGAGCAGTGAGTGCAAGGCAGGTTCGCCACCCCGAGGTCAATGACACACAAAGTGCAGGCGACAGGGAGACAGGCAGCTAGTGTTTAAAAGAGAGGGGGCTGGAGCCAGGACACCAGGGGTCTGTGCCTGGTGCTGTGAGGAGAGTGGAGTCTAGTGGTGAGGGCAGGGGCTGGGCGCCAGGACACCTGGGTTCTGTTCCAGCACTGGGAGAAGGAGTGGGGTTTCTTGGTTACATCAGGGGGACTAGAACTCATGACTCCTGGATTCTGCTCATTCGCAGTGCCTCAGTTTACCCTCCAGTAACTGTGATCTCTCTCCTAGGGGGTGTTTATGAGGCTTAATTAGTGCTTGGAAGGGGTCTCCCAGTCTGTTGTGTATGCTTCTGCACCACAGCAGGGAGAGGCAGCCAGAGCTCCTCCATGGGGCGGTTGCGTTTGTGGTCCCGTAGCGCTTTTGAATGGAAGTAGCCATCCTGGTTGTGTGTGGGAAAAGGGGAAGGGGCACCGGGGCCTGGGCAGGAGAGCGGTCAGTGCTGGGATTCTCCTTCCCACACTGTAGCACTGATGCCCCCTCCCAGGTTTGAACAGCTCGGCCCTGGGATTGTTGTACAATTGGCCTGATTCTTAGCTCCCTGCTCTAAGGATATGGTTTTTCCCCATCGTATCCCTGAGCTGCAGGGCCCCTCGTCTGACCAGCTCCATCTAGTGTTACTGGAGGGTTTTTGGGCATAGATGATAAAGCCTTCTGGGTGTCTCCAGAGGCACTTCGCCTGTAGATGTCACTGGCAGTGGTGTCTCCTGGGTGTCTCCAGAGGCACTTCGCCTGTAGTTGTCACTGGCGATGGTGTCTCCTGGGTGTACCTGGAAGCTCTTTGCCTGTAGTTGCCACTGGCGATGGTGTCTCCTGGGTGTACCTGGAAGCTCTTTGCCTGTAGTTGTCACTGGCGATGGTGTCTGCTGGGTGTACCTGGAAGCACTTCGCCTGTAGATGCCACTGGTGATGGTGTGTCTCTGGAGGCACTTCACCTGTAGATCCTGCTGCTGGGTGCCCTGAAGGAGCAAAGCCTGTGGGGGGAGGCCCTGTTGATACTCCCAGGAGGATTGTGGTCGAGGTCAGTTCAACATCCCTGCTGGGTGGTGGAGCCCCCTGGACGTACTGGTGACCACCGAGTCCCTTGGTAGCCCCCTACAAGTCCTCTCCACCCTTTCGAATGCTGTGCTGGCAGCACACAGTGCTGCTGCCCCTGCTTGGGACGGCCGTGGCGGCCTCACCAGGGGAGAGGAACAGGACAGCTCCCGCTTGGTGGGAATGTGGCATTTTTGAGGGCTGTGCTTCCCAGGCTCTGCAGGTGGCCACAAACCATCTCATCGGCCTGAGCCATTGCAGACAGCGAGGGCCTTTGACTGGGCTCCCTGCGGGCCAGCCCGTGGCATTTACAACCTCCTTCCCAGCCGTAGGCGGGATGGGATCGGCCCGCGGGAAGGAACCCAAGTAGCAAGAGACACAATCCTTCAGTTTGCCTGGCTATGGAGAGCGGCACCTAGAGTGGAAAACCTAACGAGCAGGCTGAGGAGAACAGAGTATCTAATGGGTAGAGCTTAATCGGGAGCCAGGCATCCTGGGTTCTCTGTCTGACTTGAGTGTGGTGTAGTGGTTACACCACAGGACTCCTGGGTTCCATTCCCAGCTCTGCCTCAGACTCGCTGTTGGATTTTGGGTGAGTCATTGCCTTGCCCTGTGCCTCAGTTTCCCTGCATACAATGGGGAGAACAGTCCTTACCAACAGGGCAGGCTGGGGGCGTGTCCGTGGGGTTTAATGCACGGGTGGTAATTTGAGATCTTCATTGTAAGAGAAAGCCAAACTGTTATCTCACCCAGCCCTGCAGTGCTGGTCAGATCACCCCCTGCCATGTCGTGCTGCTGGGGGCGGCGTAGACTCCAGGGAGCCGAGCTGCATTCACTCCCCCGACCCTCCAAATAACCTCATGGGGGAGAAGGTTCACAGAGATAACGAGCCCAAGGCACCAGTGTGACAGGATCCTAGAACTGAGCTGCTAGCTCCCCAGCTGAGGTCCCCGAGCCCCAGGGGCGAAGAGCCCCAAGAATTGGGACCCCGGGGTCATACATCCCTCTCTGAGGTCCACAACTAGTGCCAGAACCACAGGGCTTGTGGGTGGGTCCATCTTGCAGCGAGGGACGACCCACTGATCCCCCTGGGAGAGGGGCCACGTACGTGACACGGAGGGGTGGGTGTGGCCATCACAGGCCGTGGGCCCAGGGAGGGGACATCCTGAGCCCGGCAAAGCAGCCCCCTCAATCTCCAGGGCCCCATGGGGGTGAGGCCCCCACACTTCCCCCAGCCCAGCCATCCCACCTATGAGGCCTTTCGAAGGTGGGTTCATAGAGTCGTAGATGCCAAGGCCTGAAGGGACCATTGTGACCATCCAGTCTGACCCCCTGGATAACCCAAGCCGGAGAATTCCTAGAACAGCACTTTTAGAAACACATCCAGTCCTGATTTCAAAATTCTCAGGGATGGAGAAGCCACCATGACCCTTGGTGAATTCTTCCAGTGGGTAATTACTCTCACCATGAAAAATGCCAGTCTGAATTTTCCCAGCTTCAACTTCCAGCCATGGGATTGTGTTAGACCTTCCTCTGCTAGGTCTGGGGGTCTGGCTTAGAGCCCAGTCCTTCAAGGCGCTGAGCTCAGTGGGAACGGAGGGTACTCAGCCTCCCTTAGGAAGAGGGAGAACCAGCCGTCCAATGTCATAGGTCCATGGGTGGACAGATGGCTCCATAGACCCTTGGGTGGAAAGATAGATCTATAGACAGTTCCATGCATGACTCCGTGGTTCCTTAGCTCCAGGGATAGAGAGTGACGGAGACATGTGGCTGGAGGGACAGATTGATGTAGTTTCAATAGGATTAGTCGGCATTTGTTTGTAACTCCATCCCTGTACCCCTCCCCCGTCCCGCAGGCTTCCCCGCCCCCCAGCAGCGTCACATAAATCTATGGGTCTGGGTCTGTCATTTCCTTTGCAGACGATCACGGACGCCAGCCCCATGAAGCGCTCTGCCTCCATGCTGGGCCACTCGCGCTCCAGAGGCATCCGGCTGGACGACTACTCCTTGGAGAGGGTGGTCCCCGAGGAGAACCAGCGGCACCACCAGCGGCGGAGGGAGCGGAGCCACCGGGTCTCGGAGCGCTCACTCAGCCGCTACGCGGACGTGGACACAGGTGGCACGGCTGTTGGGGGGGGATGCGCCGTCTGTAGGCTGTGTTAGACCCGCTCTGCTCTTGCCAGGGAGAGAGTCAGACTAGCCCAAGCGTGTGAGCTGGTGCCCTCGAGTGGCCGTGGGCTGCAGAAGCAAAGGCCATGGAGTTACCCAGTGCAAACTGGGTGTGAGTGAGATCAGGAGCCAGATCCTCAGCGGTGTAAATCAGCTGGTGCTGCTGAGAAGGAAAAAAGGGTTGGGGGCGGCTGGCTGGGAGCTCACTGGCTGGCTGAGAGGCCCAGTTCACTGAAGCACATGGAGACCCTTGGATAGAGAAGGGCTGGGATGACTATATGGGTTCTTGCTTCTGGCCAGACCAGCGCTAGGGAGCAGCAGAAATCTCCCAAGACACCCAGGTCCCCGGCCATTCCTGACCGGTTCAGCGCACGCAAGTGCTTCCGCTACCTTCTGAATAGTCATCCAGGTCCCAAGGGCTTGTGTACACCTAAAACACTGCTGTGTGCTGCCCCCTCCTGTTAACTGCGTGTCCTGCTACGCCCCCACCCTCCTGCCCCCTTCAGTCGCTGCAAACCTTTTGTGCAGTCGCTTTCCTGAGGTCAGAGTCTGTGATCTCTGTTACACTGGTGTAAATCCAGAGTGCACTCCATTAGGCCTGATCTCTGCTACCCTGGTGTAAATCCAGAGTGCACTCCATTAGGCCTGATCTCTGCTACCCTGGTGTAAATCCAGAGTATGCTCCATTAGGCCTGATCTCTGTTACCCTGGTGTATATCCAGAGTGCACTCCATTAGGCCTGATCTCTGTTACCCTGGTGTATATCCAGAGTGCACTCCATTAGGCCTGATCTCTGTTACCCTGGTGTGAATCCAGAGTATGCTCCATTAGGCCTGATCTCTGTTACCCTGGTGTATATCCAGAGTGCACTCCATTAGGCCTGATCTCTGTTACCCTTGTGTGAATCCAGAGTATGCTCCATTAGGCCTGATCTCTGTTACACTGGTGTATATCCAGAGTGCACTCCATTAGGCCTGATCTCTGTTACCCTGCTGTATATCCAGAGTAAGCAACATTGGGTCTGATCTCTGTTACCCTGGTGTAAATCTGGAGTAAGCTCCATTGGGCCTGATCTCTGTTACACTGGTGTGAATCCAGAGTACACTCCATTGGCTCTGATCTCTGCTGCACTGGTATAAAATTGGAGTAACCTCTACTGGGTCTGATCTCTGTTACCCTGGTGTAAATCCAGAGTAAATGCTACTGAAATCAGATTTTGTTTGTATGGGCTGATTCTCCTCTCACTTACACCAGTTATACACCAGGGGCAGCCCACTGACCTCCCTGGAGTCACTTCTGATGTACAGCCCTATTGAGTGAGCCCTAGGTACTGAGCTAGCATAGCACTGACATGGTGTGAATGTCCAGGTAGTAACAGGCCACCGGACACTAGTGCAATTGCACACCACGTGCCACGGGACTGTTGTGTTTCCTGGCCACAGATGCTAATTGGATTGATGGCAAATGGTTTCCAGGAGCGTAATAATCTCTGCCTCCCCCTCTCCCCCCACGGCAGGGCTGGGCACGGACCTGAGCATGGCCACGCCGTCGGGCGACCTACCTCCCAAAGAAAGAGACCAGGAGCGAGGACGACCCAAGGACCGGAAGCATCACCACCATCACCGCCATCACCACCCCTCCTCCGACAAGGAGCGCTACTCGCAGGAGAGACATGAGCACAGCCGGCCCCGCTCCAGAGACAGGCGTTGGTCCAGATCCCCCAGCGAGGGCCGTGAGCACATGCCCCACAGGCAGGTGGGTCTGGCTTTCCACTCCCCCCTTCACCTTCAGGGATGGGCACAGGGGTGGGGAGTGGGGGCAAAGCAGAGCCGGCCCGGAGCTCCCTGCTCCTCGGGGAGCGAGTTCCAGCTGTGCAGCAGGCTGAGCAAACATTGCTGGATCCCAGCGAGGGCGGAGCAGAGCAGGTTGGAGGCCCAAACCGACCCAAACATCTGTCACAGGTGCTGATCCCAACCTCTGGAGCTTGGGGCAGATCCAGCAGGGGCTCGTTCTCTGGGATCTGGGAGCCAGAGCGGAGGAGCTGCTCTGTCTCACTTGCTTAGCAAGACCCCTGGCTGTTCTTGGCTTGTGGATCTAAAAGCCACAAACTCGTAGGGCCTAATTCTCAGCTACACGAATGCTCCTTCACGCTAGCCACCAGAGGGGGACAATGTGCCACAATTAGCCACACCCCCTGGATGGGGAAGCTCCACCCACACCTCAAAGGGCTGCACAGATTCAGTTTCCCTGTGGCGGGGCCGTCGGGGGGGGTCAGACCAGTGGCTTCTTCATCTAGAAAGCAGGAGTCCCTGCTGCCTGGTCTAAAGGACCAGAGGGGGGCAAAGAGTCAGGGAAGTTATGGGTCTGTCCTGTGGATGGGGGATGCTGCACCCCCTTGTCCCTGACCAGAGGGGAATCCCACAATATCAGCCCCTCTGAAATAACGGCCCAGTCTGGGGGGGAGGGCCTGTCCCCAGTCACAGACTGAGTGGCTCCCAGATCCAGAGCACCAGAGGCAGGCATGGCCCAGAAGGGCTTTCCCCCTTATTCGCCCCCAGCAGGTGATCCACCCAAAGACCCCCCACCCCCTGCACCTGCTTCTTTAGAGCCAGAAGCAGCGAGTCTAACAGACCGTGGTGCTGCCCACCCGCTGCCCCAGGGAGTTCCTGAGCCGGGGCTGAGATGGGCAGGAGCCCCAGGTGTGGGGAATGGGGAAAGGGCCCAGGGGATGCTGGGAGGATCAGAGCCAGAGTAAGCCCCACTCCTGTCCACACACACGCACCCGCTTCCCAAAGGAAGGAGGGGGGACTGCAGGAGGTGTACCCCATTTTCAGCTGTAGGGCCTGGCACTGGGGCACTCCGCGCTGTCGGGGCAGCTCTGAAAACCGCGAGCAGTAACCCAGGGCAGGAGTCACAGCTGTGGATTTAAAGGGACCATCACCAGAAGTCAGCGGGCCCCATTCTGAGCTCACTTACACACCAGGGTAAATCCACTGAAGTGGGTGGAGTGACTCCAGATTGACACTGGCGTAGCCAAGAGCACAATCTAGCCTCCCTCGGCCTCCCGCTCATGCACCGTGGGTGTGAAGGGCTGTGAGCCGAGCGGGGGGGGCATTTTCCCTGCCCCTCCCCCTCGCTGGAATGCCGACATGAGGGTCAGAACTGGGCCCCAACCACAGCCCCTCACCTGATTGACCCCGGGTGAGCGAGAGGGGGATGGGGGAGTGGGATGATGTGGAGGCCGGGGGGCTGCTCGGGGTGGGGGGGGCCTTGATGAGGGGATGCCCTGTCACTCAGACGATGACGAGCGCGTTGAACTCTCTTCAAGCCCTTTATCTGGCTTGTTCTCACCACTCCCCCACCCCCACCCCCCAAGCCATTGGTCTTCCCCGCTTGTTTCCCGGGCTCGCCATGCGACGCGTCTCGAGTCACATCTTCACTTCTGTGTCCGGTGTGTTCGGCTGCGCTGTCACGGCAAGGGGCAGGCGCAGGGAAGATGGTTGGTGAGCAGAGACCCAAAAACCAAACCGGGGGCGCCCCCGCCCACCATCCAGTGTCTGTGGTGTCAACCCTCTGTTCTTACCGCTGGGGGCCACTGACACCTCTGGGTTTCGTGACTCTGGAAAGTTTGGAATGAAGCTGCTGCTAAACTGGGCCCACATGCACATGGAGCTATGGGCACACGCCTGGCACATGCACACAGAGCTACGGGCACATGCCTGGCACACGCACACGGAGCTACGGGCACACGCCTGGCACATGCACACGGAGCTACGGGCACACGCCTGGCACACGGAGCTACGGGCACACGCCTGGCACATGCACACGGAGCTACGGGCACATGCCTGGCACACGCACACGGAGCTACGGGCACATGCCTGGCACACGCACACAGAGCTACAGGCACATGCCTGGCACATGGACACAGAGCTATGGGCACATGCCTGGCACACGCACACGGAGCTACGGGCACATGCCTGGCACACGCACACGGCGCTATGGGCACATGCCTGGCACATGCACACAGAGCTACGAGCACATGCCTGGCACACGCACACGGCGCTACAGGCACATGCCTGGCACATGCACACGGAGCTACGGGTACACGCCTGGCACACGCACACAGAGCTACGGGCACATGCCTGGCACACACACACAGAGCTACGGGCACATGGCTGGCACACGCACACGGAGCTACGGGCACATGCCTGGCACAGGCACACGGAGCTACGGGCACATGCCTGGCACACGGACACAGAGCTACGGGCACATGGCTGGCACACGCACACGGAGCTACGAGCACATGCCTGGCACATGCACACGGAGCTACAGGCACATGCCTGGCACACGCACGCAGAGCTATGAGCACACGCCTGGCACATGCACACGGAGCTACGGGCACATGCCTGGCACACGCACACAGAGCTATGGGCACACACCTGGCACACCCAGAGATATGGACACAGACCTCACACACAGAGAGATACAGGATTGGCACACACATGGCACATGCATAAATATGGGCACCTGTGTGGCACATGCACAGAGAGACAGGCACACACAGGATACATACGGTCACAGGCACACATCTGACACGCCCTGAGATATGTGGGGATTGGTCCAGCTTTGAGCAGGGGGTTGGACTAGATACCTCCTGAGGTCCCTTCCAACCTTGATATTCTATGATTCTATGTGCAACAGGTAGCGCACCTGCACCAACACGCATGGCATATATGTACAGCTGGACACGCGCATAGCACATGCAGACATGGATATGGGCACACCTGTGGCACACATCCATCCCCAAAGATACGGGCACACTCAGGGCATAGCCATGCGGGACACATGCATGGCAGACACATAGATATGGGAACATACATGGCACGTGTAAGTGCAGATGGATACCCAGCACACACACAATTCGGACCCATCAGATTCTCTGTCTATTGCCCACGCCCCTGTGACAGCATGTAGCACCAGTGGAGCTGCCGTGGGCTGAGGAGAATCAGACCCCAGGCGCCTTGATGGATCAAGGCATCCGGCCTCTTTCTCTTTTCCGATCCACAGCATTTGTATAGAGGCATCTGACTGTAGGGGCTAGCCAGGGGGAGTCTGTTACAGCACGTCCCCAGGGGCTAGCCTGCGTATGAACCATTGCCCCCTGCTGGATGATTGGAGCAGCTGAGCTGTGTGTCACAGCCCCTATACGGCTGAGGGGGAGTCTCCTTTAGGAGCCTGGCTTTTGGAGCAGGAGGGTCCATGCTCTGCCCTCCCTAGAGCTGAGAAATCTGGAACAACCTCAGAGGAAATCCTGGATCTGCTACCACTGCAGCACAGTCCCCCTTCCCCCCAGCCTCACTGCTCAGAGCTGCCTGTCTCTATTCACACACGGAACATCACAAAGGAGCTTAAGACCACTCTCCTGGGTCAACGCCTGCTGACCTGATGTAGCGTTTCCAGGTAACCTCTCGTTCCAAGCATAGTGGAGGCTGTGGGGTTCCGGCTCACTCGCTGCTTTCCTCCCCTGTCCCCTTGGTTTGGGGATCCTCTCCAGAGAAATCCTGCTGGAAGCTGTTTCTATCTGTCAAAGGTGCCCCGGCAAATCTGATGGCCATTGATGCGGGGCTCATGGGACATCAGGCACCGTAGGAGCACCCGCCAGGTGGATTCCAATAGGTGTAAACCCAGACTGATTTCAGCGGAGTGAGATGGGTCTGAGTCCACCCTGGTCACACTGAGAATGGACCTGGTCCTGAGGAGGCCATTGTGAAGCAGACAGAGGTTCTCGTTCTCCTACCCGCTTCCTAGGATGAGAACCAGCCAGGCATCAAGAGCAGCCCAGAAGTCGCATTTTGCCAGAGCTGGAGGCAAAATGAACCTCCACAGTCTGGCAAGCTTGGATCTACACCGAGAGCCTGTGGTTTCCATGTGGTTCTCTGACGTCGGTGACCACAGCTAGACCTGGGACACCCAACCAAGGGCTTCCCATCAATCTTCAACAGCTTCCCAGTGCGTGCCCTGCACTGCTGCAGCCACGACATCTGCGCAAGTCAGGCTCTGAGTCCAGTCCACTGTAGCAGACAAGCTAATTCTACAGCCTGTTGCCAGATTCTTTCCCCCAGCTGAGCTGGATTTCCAGGCTGTTTCTCCTGCTCTCAGCAGGCCAAGGCCCATCAGGCACAGGCCCCCTCCTCCTCTCTCCAGTGCGGACCCCGTTCCTGAACCAGGATGGAGCTTGCCCCACTGGTTTGAGACAGCTGGAGAGACAGGAACCAGATATGAGCAGGAGACGACTCACCCCAAATCTCTGCCTGGTGGAGCAGCAGGACTGTGGTGGCCTGAGCGGAGCCTTTAAGAGGGCAGCAGGGTCTCATCCACTGGACTGTCCTTCTCTCTCGCCTTCTAGAGGGCATCAGAGAGGCCAAGCAGCAGCAGCGTGGAGGGTCCAGATCCCAACGTCCCCAAAGGCCGGCAGGATCCGCCCGTGCGGAGCCGGGGAGGATCTGTGTGGGAAGCACGAAGAGGAGAAATTCAGCGCAACTCGGCAGCCGCCCCTTTGACCTTTCTGCTTCGCTGTTTTCAGCCAACCCTCCACCCCCCCTTCGCCTTGCAGCGGCCAATTGAGCCAGGCCCGTGGGGCACGAATAGATAATAACCTCCCCACTGAGGCCACGTCGATCCGTCCAGCGGCGGAGCTGCGGCGGGGCAGCACCTCTGGTGACGACGCCCTGTGCCGATGGGAGAGAGCAGAAACCCACCTGTACGAGTGGCAGAAACGCGGCCCCCTCCCCCCTGCCAACAGGCGCTGTGCGCACAAGAGCTTGTGTCGCTCGGGGGTGGATGAGGCTGCAGGTTCCAGAGGGTGATGGGGGCATAGAAAAGATAAAGGCCCTTCTGCTTCAGGGCATGAGCCGCTCACCGGCCTGGGGCAGGTTATTCCACTGGCCCTGCCCCCGCAGGGTTACAAGGAGCCGAGCTCCGATTCTGGGTAAGTCGCCTCCCTTCCCAGCGGGTGAGTAACCCCGTGGGCTTCCGCCCGGCAGCGCAGACGCCCGCAGCCACGCAGCTCTCACTAGCGAAGCCGCGAGGCTCCGGGCAGCACCACACGACGAGGTCAGCTCGGTTCCAAACTTCTCCAGACCCAGTGCTCTGCCCTCATCTTCCCTTGCTGGACCCCCACCCCCCACCCCAGTTTCCCCACCCCACCGTCCTCACCCCCGTTTATTTCCAACGCCAGCTTTTTATTTTCCTTTGAGTTCCTTTCGGTACCACACGGGTGTAACTCATGCGCTGCAGGCCCTGCTGGTTTTCTCTCTCGCTCACTCGCTCGCTTGCTCGCTCGCTTTTAACCCTTTCCTCTCTTTCTTTCAAAGCGTGTGAGTAATTTTTAGAAGTTTTCTGCTACTTTTTAAAAACCCCAAAACTTACAAAAACTCCATTTCTCATTTCTCTTCTCACTTTTTTCCCCCCTTCTTTCGTTTGGTTTCTCTTTTGGTTTCTTTTCTTCTCCTCCGTTGGTCTCTCGATCCGCCTCTTCCCGTCCTCCCTTCCGTGGCTGTTGCTTTTTCTTCTCCTCCTCCATTATTCCCCCCCCCCTTCTTTGGTTCCTTCACCCTCAAATCCCCGGCCTCCTTTTCTCGTCCTCGTCTATGTGTCACCTTCCCTGCCCCTCCCAACCCCCCTTCCCTTTCTGTCTCTCCTTGGTTAATTTTCCTTGTATATTTTCTTTTTGATTTCCTTTGTTTCAATTTTCGTGTAGGGTAGTAGTTCCGTAAGTGGCAGTCCAGTCCTTTCAACGTCCGGCACCAGTACCCCAAGGCGAGGACGCCGCCAGCTCCCACAGACCCCTTCTACGCCCCGGCCACACGTGTCCTATTCCCCTGTGGTCCGTAAGGTCATCAGTACAGGCCCTCAGCAGCAGCCGCAGTCAGTGCATCACCCCAGCCGGATATCCACCCCCGTGCCGAGACGATACCCCTCACTCCCTGCCGAGCCCCAGGCAGCAGAGCGGCCCGGCAGATCGCCTGCCTTGGAGAGACACACGGTCCCGCCGCGGAACGATTCACCCCGAGCCTACCGCCACGCCAGCAGCCGGTGGTCGGTGCCCCACGTCTCCGAGCCGCACCCGGGACCCCGTCGTGGCGGTTATTACCGGAGTCCGGACTGCGCCGCGCCCCCCAGCGAGGACGCCTTCTCCTACGAGACCACACACATCAGCAGCTCAGGGCGTTCGCCCAGGACTTCCCGGGCGGGTGGCGGCTCTTCACCCTCCAGGCCTGGGCGGCGACTTCCTAACGGATATTACCACTCCCGTGGAGCGGCCAAGCCACGCTCGCGCCACGGACTGCATGAACCCTCTAGCGAAACTGACGAAGATGACTGCTGCTAAGCTGGAAGTGGTTTGACACACACATGCACACTCGCAACACACACACACTGGACAGAGACGACATTACCAGATTGGGGGGGGAGGGGGGAGGAAAATCACAACAATCTGCCCTAGGGGAGGTGTCTGGAGAGAGAGTGCTCAAATTGCAGAGGGAAGTAACTTTGGTTGGAGGGGTTTTCTCGGGGTGGGGTGGGGGAGAGGGTTTTGGGGTGGGGGAGGATGAGGGGATCTAGGGACCAGAGCATGTTTATCTTTTACAGATCAAGTTGTGTGTGGTGGTTCGGGGGTGGGAGGGGGACCAACCAGTTCTTCAGAATCTAAAGAAGATTTAAAAATAAACTGGGGGAAGAGACTACAGTCCATGCAAGATGCCCTCAGGTAGCCTCTCCCACATGCAGCATCTGTCTGTGGCCCTGAGACAGCAGCCGGTTTTCCTCGGGTGCCTGGCATGGCGGGGGTGAGGAGGTGGGAAGTGCTTAGGTGTGACCCTCCACCCTCAACAAAGAAGTTTTAACAAAAATTCCACACCAGGAACAACAACAGCAACAAATCTCGACAAAACAAAAAAAAATCAGTAAAAAGGAGGGGGGGGGAAAGCCAGAAGTATTTTTTTCTGAACTTCTATTGATGAGTTTTATCATCTTGACTTACCTGGTTAACTTCAAAACAAGTAAAGTTTGTGACCTGCCATTTTGAAGGACACGCACGTGCACAACCCCGACACACACACACACACACACACAAAGGAGTGCTTGCTGGTTATACCAAACCCTAATTATTACTGCCTGCAGAGATAAATAAACAGAAAACCCCCACACACAAAAAAAGAGAAATAAATAAATAAACAGAAAAAGACAAAAATAATAATTGGGGGGGGAAGCATTTTTCTTCCAACATTTTGGTCCTGCTTGAAACTAACAAAACAAAACAAAAAAAAAACGTCAAAAGACAAAAGTCCTTTGCTTCATTTCCTTTTTCCTACTTTGTTTGAGAAAAAAAATTAAAAGAAAAAAAAACCTGTGGGATTGGGACTGTGAAATATTGCATGAGAAAACTAAAAAAAAAAAAGTTAAAAGAAACATGAGAAAAAAACACACACAAAAACCCGAAAAAAAATTAAAAAAAGGAATTTTTGATTGAAATGTTCTTAGTTCTTGGTGTGAAATGCTCTGAGCGTTTGCTCTTTCTCTAGAAAATTCAGTGAAACAGCTCTTCATCCCCCTGGCTGAAGGGTCCGACTGGGGGGGTATCACCTCCAGATTGGTCAGCCATATCTCAGCTTTCAAACTAACAAACAGGCTCTAGCTGTTCCAGTGAAGAAAATCTTGAAAATCCGACCCCTAGTGTGAGACTGAGTCTCCTGAGAGCCTGAACCAATGGCTCAGAGCTGGGAACTGTCCTGCTTGTTACAGGTGGTTGACTCAGATACCAACAGTGATACCTGCGATGTCAGTAGCGTTAACTCTTTCGCTGCCCATCAAACCCCTGAGTAAAGGTGCAGGAGGATTATGCTGGGACATTGACACAATATGTTCTTATTGGTATTGCAGGAGCCCAGTGGGCTGGGTGCTGTACACGATTGGGTAGGTGTATTACGGTAGCACCTAGGAGCCCCAGTCATGGCCCAGAATGCCACTGTGCTCGGCTCTGTACAAACAGTTCCTGGTTCCAGTCTTACCTAAGCTACTGTCACCCGCCTTGCGTGGCGTCTGCTTCGGGCGAGGCCTTCGGTGGCACGTTGGGTTCCCGTTGCCGCACGCGGGGCTCGGTGTCCTAAGGTTTGGGAACAGCTGTTTGAAGGACGACGGGAACGTTGTGCACAATGACACTGTGATCCAAGCCCCCAGGGCCGGGCGTCTTACTGCACAGCAATAGCAAGGTGGACAGAAGCTTTTCAAGAACAAACTGGCAGATGAGAGTCCTTGGCCTGGGTCCTGCTTTGGTTATTAACAAACCAGCTATTCCCCTCCATGGGGAGCTATCCACCCATACAGGTCTCTGCAACTATCACTGTCTATCCATCCCCTACAGATCAATCCACCCATCGCTGTCTATCCACCCCAATACTGATCTGACCACCCATCTCTGTCTATGCTTCCCCTACAGATCTTTGCATCCATCTCAATCCATCCCCATACAGATCTCTCCACCCATCTCTATCTATCCATATGTATACAGATCTCCCCACTCATCTCTATCTATCCATCCCCTACAGACCTCTTCAGCCATCTCCATCTGTACATACCCATACAGATCTATCTACCCATTTCTATCTATCCATCTCCTGAGGATCTCTCCTCCCATCTCCATCTATCCATCCCCTGCAGATCTCTCCACCCATCTCCATCTACAAATCCGCCTACAGATCTCCCCACTCATCTCTAGCTATCCATCCCCTGCAGATCTCTCCACCCATCTCCATATCCCTGTACAGATCTCTCCACTCATCTCCATCTACAAATCCCCCTACAGATCTCCCCACTCATCTCTATCTATCCATCCCCCGCAGATCTCTCCACCCATCTCCATCTATCCATCCCCTGCAGATCTCTCCACCCATCTCCATTCATCCATACCCTTCAGATCTATCTACTCATCTCCATCTATCCATCCCCTACAGATCGCTCCACCCATCTCCATCCATCCATCCCCTACAGATCTTGGCACCCATCTCTATCCATCCCCTACAGATCACTCTACCCATCCCCTGAGGATCTCTCCTCCCATCTCCATGTATCCATCCCCATACAGACCTCTCCAACCATCTCTATTAATCCCTTACTGATCTCTCCACCCATTTCCATCTATCCATCCCTTAGGGATCTCTCCACCCATCGATATCTGTCCATCCCCTACAGATATGTTCACCCATTTCCATTTATCCATCCCCAACAGATCTCTCCACCCATCTCTATTTGTCCATCCCAGCCCCATAGAGATCTATACATCTATCTCTATCCATCCCCTCCCCACAGGATGTATCTGTCTATGGATCTCTAGCGATATCCATCCATCCCTGTACACGCCTCTCTGGAGCTGAAGTCCCCAGTTTAGCAAACCACTCGATCAGCTGCTGAACTGCTTTGCCAAGGAGGACCTGACCTTGGGGGGTCTCGATTTCGCTGGTTCTCAGAGTTCTGCCCTTGCTCCACCGCACATTCTCGGACTCTGTGCTGGACTTGCTGGCCGGGTTCTCTGGCTTGTGTTCTGCAGCAGGTCAGACTGAGCCCGTCCAGCTTTCATCTTTATGTGCTCAGCTGGTGTAAATCAGCAGGGACCCCATTTAAGTCAGTTCCCATCGGTCTAAACATCAAATCTGGGGGAGGAAGCGCCCCTGAGATTATGCCCTGGTGGTGGCAGACCTGGCGCTTGGAACAAAACAGCCTCATGAGTCACATCAGGAGCTGGACCCTGACCGAGCCACCGTGGCAACACCCCCTACGAAACTACGCAGCGTCCACCCAGTCCCGCCCTGGATGGGGTTAAGGGAGAAAGCCCTACGAGGTCCCATCTTGGAGGGCAGCGAGGAGAGAGCCAGCGCCAACCCGTCAGCCGGTGGAAATGGACGGAGCTCCACCGAAGAAGCCACTGGAGTCGACCGAATGGCGCCCATTCCCACCAGCGGGTGGGCCCACATTGGGGAGCGGTGACCATAAGACAGAGCATGAGGTGACCACTGCTGATTTAATGTCTCCTGACACGACGATCGCTGGAGAGCTGCTTAGTCCCCGTGCACCTCCCTTCCCTGGCAGATCTAACTGTGCATCTGGTTGGCTTGACCCAAGGGGCAGCGTCTGGCAGTTCCCAGCATGCTAGGTTCTGCCTCGCTCTGGCTCATTTGACTTGGTTGGGGATCGGTCCTGCTTTGAGCAGGGGGTGGGATTAGATCCCTCCTGAGCTCCCTTCCAACCCTGAGAGTCTATGGTTCCATGATTGACCCCTGCAGCCTGTAATGTCCAAGGCAGGTGGGTGTCCCCCCAAAACTACAGAGCCCAGCATGCCCTCTGGGGCGCACCCTTCATCTCAAGGTTCAGCATTGCTCCAGGCTGCCATGCTAAGGGCAGCTGCAACCTACTCCCTGTTGTGCTGGATTTTCAACTAGGTTCCTCTGCTCTGAGCCATCGAACTAACACCTGGGGCTGGTGGCTGAGGGGTGGCAGCCACAGGCAGCTCTTTGCAGAGCTGCTTGGAGGAAAGCAGCCAGCCCCACCAAGCCAGATTCATTGGTGTAAAGCTGGACTCACCTCTGACTATATCAGGACGTGTCTTTGACCCAGATACCTTGGTCCATAACCCTTCAAGAGCGCCGCTCTGTTAGCGCTGACTGCAGGCACATGTCACTGTCCCAGGAACCGCAATGGATTTGCACCAGTTTACATGAGGGGAGAATCCAGCTCTGCGCCTGTGTAAGTGACCATCTCCTGCTCAACGACCCCTGTGAACCAGCCTTGAAACCATGGGGGGGGGGGCGCTGCTGAATTAGCGCCACGGGTTTTATGCCGCGCGTCTCACTGGCGATTTGGACCCACGAACTCTGAAGGCCGCTGCAGACTGAAGGGCAGGTTCAGCTGCATTGCAGGCGTGGCTGGGCCGTGGGGTCGAAGAGCCAGTTGGTTATTTAGCCCAGGGACGTGTTATGGCGGCTCAGAATTACAAACCTTTCCCAGCGCTCGGGAATCTCCTGGATTCCAAGCCTGGGGCCGGCTCAGTGTCACCCCAGCGCGGATCCCTTCACCGCCATGGCTCTAAACTCGGCCTCGTCACAGGCGGCCTAATGACCGGGAAACTGGCGCCACGTTCCTGTTGCTGGCGGAAAACACAAAGCGGGGACGGGGTGGGAGCTCCGTGATGAGCCGCTCCTGCCACCACTGAAGTAAAGGGCAAAGCGCCCGCTGCTTTCAGAGGGACACGGGCTGGGATCTGAGCTGTGAGCCGCGCCATTGCAGCCACGGCTGCTTGAGGCCACCATGACATGAGAGCTGAGCCGGGCAGCCCTGGGGGGCCAGGACATGGAGCCCCGAGCAGGGTCACGCAGGCATCTGGGGCTCACCTCGACCAGCAAGCGAGGGCTAAAGCGGCAGTTTGCCTAAGCTGCACTGGGGGGGGGGGTGGACTAACATGGCTGTTGCTAATGGGTTAACACAGGGTTGGCTTTTCTGGCCAACGCAGCCTGCTGGTGTTTGGGGTTAAAGCAAAGGGGGGCGGGGTGGAGTCAGGACGTCTGGATCCTATTCCCAGGTAGTGCAGTCTAGTGGTTAGAGTGGAGCTGGCGTGCCAGGACTCCTGGGGTCTTTCCCCAGCTCTGGGAGGGGAGTGGGGTCCAGTGGTTAGAGAAGTGGGGTTGGGAGCCAGGACTTCTGGGGTCTCTCCCCAGCTCTGGGAGGGGCGGGGGGTTGCTGGAAGCCAGGACTCCGGAGCAGCCTCACTGGACAGCGTTAACCCTTGCCTTCCGGCCAACTTTTTAACTCTGCAGCTCAGTTGGGGGGGGGGGGGCGGGGGCCTTCCCGCACTGCCATGACAGCAGCTAGCCTGGACCCCCACATGCAGATTCTGGCCGCGTTTGACGTGGTGGCAGCACCTCCGGCGGAGCAGCGCGCTGTAGCTGTGCACGGAGGCCGGAACGGCAGCATCGCCACCCCCGTGTGAATCCAGGCGCTGCCTCAGAACCCAGGTGTCCGGGCTCCGCGGTCATGGGGGGGGGTGCTAGTCACATTACCGCCGCTAGGTGGCGCTGTCTGCCTAGGTTCGCTCCAGAGACCAGCAGGCAGCTGCGGGCTCATCTGCCCCCGTCCCGTCCCCCCCACAGCCCACGGGGCTTGCGGGACTCAGGGCAATGACACCCCCCCCCGCCCCCAGGAACTCAGCGTCACTTCCAGTATAACCCGCCTCCTGCAGCTGGAGCAGCAAAAGAGGAAGGGAGCCCAGGGCAGGGCTGGGCTGGCAGGGGCTGCGGGGCGGGAGTGAGGGGCACCGGCAGAGCTGGGGGGGCCAGGGCTGGGCTAGCAGGGGCTGCGGGTCGGAGTGAGGGGCACCGGCAGAGCTGGGGGGGGGCAGGGCTGGGCTAGCAGGGGCTGCGGGTCGGGAGTGAGGGGCACCGGCAGAGATGGGGGGCAGGGCGAGGATTGCAGGGGGCTGCGGGTCGGGAGTGAGGGGCACCAGCAGCGGGGGGGGGCCAGGGCGGGGGGGGCAGGGGGCTGCGGGTTGGGAGTGAGGGGCACCAGCAGAGCTGGGGGGGACAGGGCTGGGCTGGCAGGGGGCTGCGGGTCGGCAGTGAGGGGCACCAGCAGAGCTGGGGGGCGGGGCTGGGCTGGCAGGGGGCTGCGGGTTGGGAGTGAGGGGCACCAGCAGAGCTGGGGGGACAGGGCTGGGCTGGCAGGGGGCTGCGGGTTGGGAGTGAGGGGCACCAGCAGAGCTGGGGGGACAGGGCTGGGCTAGCAGGGGGGTGCGGGTCGGGAGTGAGGTGCCATGGTGGGGCTATCAGCAGGGACTCCCCGCTTTTATGGTGGCGCGGGAATGCTGTGCATTTGCACCCAGCCTTTGGCACTGGAGGGGTTCAAAGCACTTTTTTAAGGGGCGGGGGGGCAGCTGAAGTAAGGCACCAAAGGTTACACAGACACATAGTGTCAGAGTCCGGGACAGGACCCAGGCATCCTGGCTCCAAGCCGCCCCCTGGCCTCTAACCACTAGACCCCACTCTCCTCCCAGAGCCAGGGGTAGAAGAACCCAGGCATCCTGCCCCAGCCCTCCCCCGCCCCGTTCTCATCACAGCTCAGCCCCACCCCGCCAAGCGCCGGGGTTCTGAACCCCGGAAGGAGGAAGCGGAGCCGGCGTCTCAGCTTTTCCCCGGCCCCCGCCCCCGCACGTCCTGCGTGGGGAAACCCCCCTCCCCCGGCAGGGGTACAGCCTGGCCATTGTGTTACTAGGTGGAAGCAACAGCTCCCTGCCCCCCAGCCCAGCACTGGGGACCCCCCCCCCAGGAGAAAGCAGCCCCCTTGGCAGCCACACCCTGGCACAGACGGCATCGGGGTAAATGCCCCCACAGTGACCTGGGTGTGAGGTGGGTTGGGGGCACCGTGTGTGTGTGTGGGGGGGGCACATCAGAGCCAGGAACTGGGGGGGCGTGTAGAGTACCAGCCCCCCCACACGCCAAAAGGGGCTCACAGCACAGCACCCATACCACAGAGCTCCCCCCACCCCCATGGCTGTCCTGGAGCCTGCTCCTGAGGTGCCAAGATCCCCCATGGAGCTCTGGGTAGAACTCGGGGGGGCACTGTGGGGGGGGGGGCTGTGCCGTTAAGAGGGAGAGAACCCCCCCTCCCCCAAAACACACACACACACCAGAGTCTATTTTAACCACGTGTTTCTGGTGCTGCCTTCATTTCCTTTTGCCTGTCCTGCTCCGGTGCCAGGAACTCCCCCCCCACACACACACCTTCCGGGGAGCTGGGGGGGGAGGCAGGGCCAATGCTGTGTAGCTGGGCTGGCATGTGGGGGGGGGGAGCAGGCAGGCACCAACCTGCCCCCCTCCCCCAGCCTCGCTCCATCCCAGGTCCCCACACCCTGTGAGGCAGGGCCCAGCCGGCTCCATGCTGCCCTAGATTCGCCTCCTGCCACATGGCACTGCCTAGTGGTTGGAGCAGGGGACGCTGGGAGTCAGGACGCCTGGGCACTCCCCGTTCCCACGGGGCCAGGGTGCAGACCGGAGCGGCTGGTTCAGCCACTGCCAGTTTCAGCCTGGGGCCCCGGGGTGGCGTCGCGCTGGGGCGCGTGGGAGTGTTCCCCCATTCCAGGGCGGGGAGCGCCCAGCCCTGACCTCACCAGCCCACCCACACGGGGCCCAGCAGCGAGGTAAATAGCCCCATCCCCACACGTAGCCAGAACCCAGGAGTTCTGCCTCCCTGCTGCTCTAACCCCTAGACTCCACTCCCCTCAGAGATCCCGGAGTCCTGGCTCCCATCCCCCCCTCCATCAGAGGTTGGGGGGATCCTGTGCTTGGTCTCTGTAGTGTCCCCCCAGGACTGTCCTGCTTTGGGCCAGGACCCAGCTCGCTGGTCAATGACCCATGGAGCAAACGCCTCTGCCGGCCGATCCCCCCCCCCCGCCCCCGGCTCCAAAGGTCGCGGTGCTTGGCCAGGGCCCCCATAGGCAGCCACCCGTGGGGCCGTGAGAGTGACCAGCCTAGGGAAGCCACAGGGTGGGGGGGGGTAATCAACAGACACCCCCCTGCACCTCCCCGGGCCGATGGCTGCACCCAGAAATGCTGCTCTGCTTCCAGTTCCCTTCCTCTATCCTCCCCCCGCTCCTGGGATGGAGCCCTGGCTCCTAGCCCCACTGCTCTAACCACTAGACCCCACTCCCCTCCCAGAGCTGGGATAGGACTCAGGAGTCCTGGCTACCAGCCCCTTCCCCTGCTGTAACCAGGAGTCCCCCTGTGTGTGCCAGCCGATAACAGATGCCCTAGCAGCCCCCACAGGGGTGTGCCCCCTCTCTACCCCCATGCCCCCCCCCAGCTCTGCAATGGCCTGGGCCCCTTCCCCTGCCAGGTTAGTACAGAGAGGGGCTACCCCACCCCCCATTGTTCAAGCCCCCCCGCATGCTTGGCGCCCTTCCTGTCTGTCCAGGCTGCGCCTGGAGAGGTTGGCTGAGGAAGAGGAAGCAGGCAGCGGGCCTGGGGGGCAGGGGAGGCGCCTCACTGTGAGACCCCCTTTGCCCCCCCCAGGAAATCCTTACAGAGCCCTTTGGGGCACACGCCTGTGGCCCCCGCCTGGCGCCGCACCCGGCGTTGGAGCCACCTCACTAGGGCGGGGGCATGAGTGGCCGGGAGCGGCTCGCCATTTTCCCAGGCCACCTCCCTGAGCCGCGGGCCTGTGAGCTGAGCTTGGGGGAGGGGGGGGCTGCATGGGGGCCAACCCCGGCTCTGTAATGCACCCCCGCCCTATGCCCCCCCAGAGAAGAGTCATCTCCCTGCCCCCCCAGGGAAGAGAATCCCCACTGGCCTGGGACAGAATCCCCCACATGGGAGAGGGATCACCCCCCCCCCAACTCCCAGGGCGGGTGGGGGGGGGGAGAGTGTGTGTGTGTGCGCACACCCACACACACACACAGGATTCAACAACATCGAAAAGCAATTTACACACACACACACCCTGCCCCCACCGCATCCCTGCTCCAGCCAGAGAGAGAACCCAGGAGTCCTGGCCCCCACCCCCAAGTGGAAAGCTGCGTGAGCACGTGTAGGTAAATGCACAGGGCGTCTCAATCCCGGAGATTTCGTCTCCTCCCTGGTCCCCTCCACTCCCGCCCCACGTTCCCGGGGTGTGCGGGGCTCCCACGTTCCCCGCACACCTCAGAGCACGGGCAGGGTGGGGCCAGACAGACACTGCAAGGACCCAGGCTGAGCAATTACAGGGCGCGCCTCAGACCCACTTAGCCTCACTGGGAACCACCTCCCAGGTCGGGTGGTTAGAGCAGGTGATGTTGGGGGTCAGGACTCCTGCGGTCTGTGCCTGGGTGTAGGAGGGGAGTGAGGTCTAGTGAGTAGAGCAGCGGGGCTGGGGGTCAGGACTCCTGGGATCTAGCCAAGCTCTAGGATAGGAGAGAGTCTAGTAGTTGCAGTGACTTGCTGGGTAAGCCACTCTGGCCCTCTGTGCCTCAGTTTCCCCACCTGTTGGAACAAAAATAGCGCTGCATGGGGGGGGAGGGGAATTGTGCAAGTCCCATCCCATGGGAACCACACTGGAGGCTGCACTTCAAGGCTTGAAGCTGTCTGACTGTAAACTCTTTTGGGTGTCTAACCACTAGCCCCCACTCCCCTCCCAGAGCTGGTGATAGAACCCAGGAGTCCTGGCTCCCAGCTCCCCCTGCTCTAGCCACTAGCCCCCATTCCCTTCCCTGCCCAGAGCTGGGGAGAGAACCTGGGAGTCCTGACACCCAGCCCCCCTGCTTTAACCACTGAATGCTGCTCCCCTCCCAGAGCTGGGGATAGAACCCAGGAGTCCTGGCTCCCAGCCCCCTCCTGCTTTAATCACTGAACCCTGCTCCCCTCCCAGAGATAGAACCCAGGGTGTCCTGGCACCCAGCCCCACTGCTCTAACCATTACACCTCACTGCCTCCCGCGGGGCAGTTCCCTGGGGCTCTGCTAGTATTTGTACAGTGCTGCAGCCCAAGGCTCTGCCATAACAACCAGGATCAACAACTATCACCCTCTTGGGCCTGCCACTGGGGCCATGTGCGCTCCCTGCCCCCCACCAGGTCCGTGTGTGCTCCCTGCCCCCCTTCCCCTGGCTCATGGGCGCCCGAGGGTGCCTGGCCCCCGTGAGAACACCGGAACCTCGCCTGTGGCCTGGGAACCGGCAAAGCAGAATGAGCCCATCCGCCCCAGCATCCTGTCTCTGATGGGCGGCTGCTCGAAAGGAAGTCATTCTCTAATACCACTGCACCGGGGGCAGGAGGGCTGGATTCTGCCAAAACCACCCCCTTGTCGGGTCCTGCTGCAGCTGCATGCGGGGGAAGAGGGCTGGATTCTGCCAGTCAGCCCCCCCTTCCCCCCCAGGCAACCCACAGCTCTATCCTGTCCCACGGCAGCTGCTTCCCCGTCATCTCTCTGCCACTCTGCTTCCTGCCCAGTCCTCCTTTCCCTTCCTGCCACAAACCTCCTCTGCGTGCACCCCGGGAGCTTACCACTGCGTTTCCCACCGCGCAGGGAGCTGCCGTCAGAAAACGGGGGGCAGGCTCGGCTGAGCAGAGGGGAGGTCACTCATCTGATCATGCCACTTGCACACAGAAGCTAGATGAAATCCCAAAATACTCTCCTTGGAAGGTTGTGACATGGCACCACTTTTATTCTTAGAATCCAGACCGAGAACATGCAAGGACCCAAAACCAGAGAGAGACAAATGCAGGCTGCTCCCTGAGGCAGAAAAATGAAATTTACCCCAACTTACTCAAACCTGGCTGCTCGGCCCAGATCACGCATTTCCCTACAGAGCCCCTGCAACCAGGCCCAGGAAAACCCCATCAAGGTAAAGCGACAGCTTACAATTCCACCACCATCTGCACTGCGCCACAGAAAGTGATTGTAAAACCACAGAATTTGGCTGCTTTCAACCCATAGTTTTAAAAATCAGCCATGAATTTCCACATTGGACAGCTATCATCACTCCCACCACACACTGGATTTCACAGCAGCAGCTGGGAACAAAACTCAGATCCTCCTGCACCCAGGCCCCCTTCTTTGCTTGAGCTTCAGGAGAGTCCCCATTCAGTGTTTGCACTACAGGGACTATGGCACACCAATGAGAAGTTCAGACTCCAGCCACTGGGGGGAGCTGCACTGACACAGTAGCCAGCTCTTTAAGCTGGCTACAATATCAGCAATGGGGGCTTTATTCTGTGGTAACTTTAAAAAAAAAATACATGGTTAAGATGGTTAAGATACTTGTTAAAGGGTGACAACACCCCCCACCCCTGGCATTTCAATTCGTTGGACTTCACCTATGCAAAGAGAGGCAGGGCAGCCCAGCCCTACGCTGTCACATACTTGCCATGTGACCTTGGGCAAGTCAATTAGCCTCTCTGTGCCCCTGTTTCCCCTCTGTACACTGGGGATAGCCCTACCCTGCCTACTGTGGAAGAAACTGACCTAGACGTGTTTTACTCACTTTGCACTAGTGTAAACACAGCACCATCAGGCTCAAAGCACGTGGCGCTGGGGCATCCACACATCTAGGCAACTGATTGGAAATGCAGCCCAGCCTGGATGCCTGGGTTCTCTCCCCAGCTCCACCAGTGACCTGAGGCAAATCCCACCCCTACTCAGTGCCTCAGTTTCCCCTCCTTCTGCCACTTGTCTATGTGAGCGCTTGGGCACACGTTTGTACCGCTCCCCACACAACAGGGCTGCCGGAAATGGCTACAATAGAAACACCCAGACTTACCCATGGGCAGCTGCATCATGGAGCCGTCTGTACTAAACACCTTTGATTTTAACAGGGCTAGGAAGGTTAGAGGCTGGATCACAGAGAATTCCTGAGGCCAGATGCACCCCCAGCCCAGCTTTGACCACCACCGAGGAACTGATCCAGGCACCTGCAGCTGGGGCAAGCGGTTCCAGGGAGGGCCCAGGAGACAAAGTGCCGAGTCCTGGGCCCTGTAACGCTGGGAAAATAGAGGCCTGGCTCATTACCGGCCACCAGTGCTTTAAAGTCCAGGCATCCAGCACTGCCCCTCATTTGTGGTCCCGTCAGGGGGGAATCACCAGGACACAGGTTACACTTTCAGTGCCCAACCAGCAGCAATTGTAAACCCATCTCCCGGCTAGCAAGGGCATCGTGTCCCAATCCCCCACCACAGCTGCAGGACCCCCAAGTGCCCCCCCCCATTTCTATACAGCTTGATTATTTTGCAGGGGGATCATGGCTCCCATCTCACAGGGTTTGCACCTGCCTCCAGTGGATGTGCTGCTAACCCGCCTCTCTCGTGCTGTGCCAAGAAAAGATCCATTTTATCTCGCCTGATAATCCCCTTGCAGCCCAGCTCGCTAGGCTACTCCCTGTAAGTCCTGCCAGCTGTTTCCAGGGACACAGAACCAACCCCTCCCCCACCCTCAATAGTTTTAACTGCGCCCCCCCCAACCAACCCAGCTGGCCCGATTCCCATGTTTCTAAGTGAGTATTTCTAACCAGTGACACAGCTGCAGGTAGTAGGCCATTTAAACTTCTCCCACCACAACCCAAGGGCACTGTTACACAACTCGATATTTGGCACCCAGTGTAGGGTCACCCCACAGGCCAGGGGGGCAGAGAGGGGAGAGGCCAAGACTCAGGGGGAGGATGTTGGCTGGACCAATGGCATGAATCAGACTCCTTCCATGGGGGATCCTCTACTGCATCCAGCACCTGGGTCCTACTGGAATAAACAGGATTCACACCCAGCCTCAGTCGAGGGGTTAGGAGCCCATCTTGGTTTAGCTCAAGGCCTGAAATCAGTGGCTGCCTGGAACAGGCCAAACAAAAGCCTGCCACTAAATTTAGCCAGACCTTTAAAACAACACCCCCCGCCCCCATTTCTATGACAAATGCAGAGTGCAACAACTTCACCAGTTTCACAAATGGTTTTTATTTAACAAAAAAAATTAACACCACAGAGGAGGAAAGCCCAGTCCATGTCCCCCCCCCCAAGACAATAAAAAAATGGAACTACAGATATAAATTACAAGCATTCAGGACACATGGGTCACATTTAAGAAATGTCTCAACTGTTTAGGGGGGTTTCCTGTTTTTTTTAATCAATTCCCTAGTGTCCTCTGCGAGCAACTAGCAAATTCAGGAACCAAAGAATGATTTTTGTTCATGGGTCTAGGTAAAGCCATGACGACATTCACAAACACAGACTGATACGTCTCTCGAAGAGAACTCGAGGGGTATTTGATTTGAAACAAGACAGTGGCATGGGGAGGGGGTAAGTTCTCAGACCCACGAGCCATGACAACAGAAAGAGATGGCTGATTCTCAGAGTTTCACAGGGGGATTTGAACATGTAATAATTTTCCTTCGAAAATTCCAGGGTGACGGTGGGTGACCAGGATTTCTCCCCTTCTCAAACACGCTCAGCAATTCAGACCAAATGTAATAATCATATTTTACACTGAAACTGGTTAGTTCAAATACCTCAAAACTCTGAGTAAAAGAAACTTCCCTCCACCTCTCCCAAACTGAAGAGGAAATAAAAAACCCTCCGGAGTCTGACTTTTGTATTTTTTTTTTTTAAAGAACCAACAACTTTTATTTGATTTTGAAGAGCAGGCAGCAGAAGGCAGCCTCCTCTCAGTTCTCCTTTGGAGGGTTAAATGAGTCAGGCTGACACACACCCCACCCACACCCTGAAAAACCAGCTCCACACACACACAAATCTACGGGCGGTCTGAGCAGGAAATTCCCTGCTGCCCTTCTAGACGGGGTGTGATGCAATGACTGGTCATATGAGCGGTGTGTCATAACGGGCAGGCCTGGCTGGAAGTGGGGGAAAGTTTCCTTAATGAATCCTGGGTTGAGCTTTTCGTTGGTTAAAGAAAAAAGGCCTCTTGAAAACAAAACACACAAAAAACACCTGTCTGAAGAAGTGCCCCTGAGGAAAGCAAGCTAGTAAGTCGGGCACCCATCTTCCCCCATCACCCCACTTCTGCGGGTGCTGGAGAGCCAGGCGCAGGAGGGGAGGGCTAGAGCCTCCCTTTCTGGACTATTTCTCAGGACTGTTCGCTCTCTCTGACGCCCCTTCAGCCCGCATCTGGCCGCCAGGTCTGCCCCCCCCCCCCCCCCAGCAAACGTTCTGCCATCACAAGGACACAGAACACCACAGTTTCAAGTTACAAAAAAAACCCACACAACCCCCCCTGCAGTTTATGGGTTGTGGAATAGCACCAGTGGATCCCAGGTCCGGCCATAGCATTTCTCTGCACAAAAATAAACCATCTCTCGGCGAGGAGCGGGCAGGAAAAGCTCGGCCCGGCGTGCGAGTCTCTTCCCCATCCTGAAGTTGGGCCAAAGTCCGTCCCCCCCCCCCAAGCGGCGGCGTCTCTCGGTCCCCACGAGCCTTTGGCCTCGCCTCCCCCCTGGACCCAGCAGGGTGGGGAGGGGAAAGTCCGATCTTCCTTCCGCTGCCCTCTCAATCCAGCCCCGGCCTTCGCGTGTCTCTCTCCCGCCCCCGGGAGGCACGGCCGGCTCCCGCCCCCCCTCCGCCAGGGAGAGGGGGGCTGCGACCCCCGCCCTGCCCCATGGCTCCCGCCAGGAGCCGAGCGAGCCGCTGCGCGCCGCGGGGCAGGGCCCCCCGCCACGAGTCCCCCCGAGCGGCGGGGACGGGGATTTAAAAGGCCACCACGGCTCGGACCAGTATGCTGAGCACCCCGTCCCCGGGCCGGCAGCCCGGCGTGGGCTCGGGCCCCTTGGCGGGGCCGCCCCGCAGCATCCCGGAGAAGCGGGTCTGCAGGACTTTGGCCAGGCTGGGGAAGGGGCCGTCCTGTCCCTGGGGCTGCCGCTCGCCCTCCTCCTCCTCCGCCTCCAGCCGGGCCTTCTTGGTGGGCACCAGCCCGGCCTCGGCGGCCCCCGGCTTGTCCAAGCTGCTGCTCCGCCGTTTCCTGTTGGCTTTGCCCGGGGGTGGCAACGAGCCCCCCCGCGCCGGCCGCCTACCGGCCCCGGGCGCTGGAGTCGCCGGGGGCAAGTCCCCGCCGCTGTCCTGCGTCTCCATGGGCTCCGGATCGCCTGCGCCCGGGGCGTTTCCACGGTCCGCGGGGGCTGCCCGCTCCTCCGGCGCCAGGGGGCCGGGGCAGGCGGCGGGCTGCAGCGGGGTCTGGCCGGCGCCTTCCTCCCCCAGGCCGGGCTGCGGCCCCAGGCGCCCCTCCTCGTCCTCCTCCAGCTTGGCCGAGAGATAAACCTCCCGCGCGCTCCGCATGACCAGCGAGAGCTGCAGGCTCCGGTGCAGCCGCAGCCCGCCGCGCTGCAGGCGGGAGTTGTACATCTTCCACACCGACAGCGTCATGATGCGCTGGGCTTCCTTCTGCACCTCCATGCCCGGCGGGGGCGGGGGCTGCGGCCCGGCTCGCTCCTGCACGGATCGGGCTGTTTGCACGCGGCCGGGGCCCTTTGCACCGACCGGAGACTTGGGGGCGGGGAGGGGGGCTGCGCTCGGGTCTTCCCACCCCCGCGCCGCCTGCTGCTGCTGCTGCTCCGCCGCCTTTTGGGGCTGCGCCTTTGTTCCGCCGCCGCCGCCTCGGACCAGCCGCCCCGACTAAGCCCAGCCGCGCCCAGCTCCGCTGCTTTTATACCCCCGGTGATCTCAGCGCCCGGGCCGCCCCCGCCCACTCACTCAGCCGCATCCGGCCTGTGCAACGCGCCGCCACCCCCAGCGGCTAGTGGGGGGAGGGGAGGGAAGGACGGAAATGCCGAGGCGTGGGGGAGGGGAGGAGAAGGAAGCCGCCAGCCGCAGCAAAGCGGCTAAGGACCTGGAGGGGGGGGTCGATGCAAAAGGGACCCCCCGCCAGACCAGCCGCTTCGGCACAAGCAGCCAGACGCCCGGCAGTTTGTGCTTTATTATGCGCGTCCAACGTAGAGCTGGGGGCTTGTTTGCGCGCGCAGTGCAGCAGATGCTGCCGGGGCGGGTGTGAGTGCGAGGCGGTCTCTGGAGCCAACGCCAGCGGGCTGTGCAGGGCCAGCCGTGCAACTCTTGCACCAGGCCTGGGTGCGCGCGATGCATTGAATGCAGCGGATAATGCACGTGCACGCGCAATGCGATACATAAATGCAGCCACTGCACAGCGTGCAATAAAGCTCGCTGCACAATAACGTGAGCACACAAGCACAATCGCCGTTTTAAGTGCAAATGCAGCCTGTGAGTGTAACGTTTCTGTGTCGGAGCAAAAGCACCATCTCCGTTTAATGCGGTCTACCAAATAAATCTGTCTCCGCGTGCAATGCAGCAGACGCAGAACGCGTGTGAGGCTGCAATCTGTGCTAGATAAAACGCACCTTGTGTACATGGAGTGCAAACGCAAACTTCGCTTTCTGTGTGTCTGTGTGTGTGTGTGTATAAACAGCGCGATCTGTGTTTAAATCCACTGACTGGAGTTACTGCAACATCTGCGTGCTGGCTGCAAAATGCGTGCCCGTACAATGCAATCGCTGTGTCTCGTGTCATGCCAGTAAACACAGCGTACTACAGCAAACCCCAACTCTGAGCCAGAACTCGTAGTGAATGAAATCTTCCTCCGTTCGCTGAGAACGTGCGTGTGCCGGATGCAAACGAGCGGTGCAGTGCAGCCGCTATTCTCCTCTCCTAAGGTACTAATGTTCGCACCTGTATAGCACTCAAGCCACCCCAAAATCTCCTGCATGTGAACGAACGGCGCTGGCCACGCAATCGCTCTGTAGTATCATTTCAGGCTTCACCCCACCTAGATGAAGTTGAACGGGGCAGCGTGAGGCGTGCGGCCGGTTTGGTATCGCCGCTTCAGCTGGCTCCAGAAGGCCCCAGAAACCCTTCCAGGCAAAGCTGCTTTAAGCCCCTCCAGCGAGTGCAACAATTTCCCCAATTGTTTGGGGCGACGCCCTGGGGGGGGGGCGAGCTCCCAGGCAAACCTGCTTTTCCTCTTTTTATGAGGGTCACAATCTCAGCGCTGCAAAGAGGCCAAAATTACCCGCCCGCATCTGTGGCACTGCCGGGGGGTCGGTGCTGGGGGGCACGAATGAGGAGGGGGGGTCAAGCCCCTCCCCCCGCTCTGCCACCTGCCCGCAGGCCCCAGCAGAAACTCGCCCAGCACCGGCCCCTTCCCCCCCGCGGGCTCTTTAAGAGGAAGGAAGAGGAGGCGGAGGCCCCGCCCCACGCTTGAGGTCACCCCAGCCTGCCCCGGTTACCGTTTCCATGACTATCTCAGGGGCCCATGACGACAGGGGGCGGGATCCGAACGTGGCGCGCACCAACGTTCCAAAAAGGGGCTACGTTTGCGGCCGCCTCGCTTCCTCTTTCCGTATAAGGGCAGAGGCTGGAAGGCCCCGTTGTGGCCTATGGGGAGCGTCCTTCCGGGATCCTACCGGGAAAAACCCATCGGCTCGCGCTGCAGATCCCTCCCCCGCAGCCCACCTGTGTGCACAGCACGTGGGACTGCACCCATCCCCCCAGCCTGGCGCCCCCACCCACTCGCCACCTGCCTGTCACCCCCTAATCTCCCCCCAGCTCCCCCACCTGCCTATCACTCCCCAATACCCCCCAGCCCCTCACTACCTGCCTTGTCACCCCCAATCTCCCCCCAGCCATCCACCACCTGCCTGTCACCCCCACAGCCCTCCCCAATCTCCCCCCAGCCACTCACCACCTGCCTGTCACCCCCAGTCTCCCCAGCTCCTGGCCACCTGCCTGTCACCCCTAATCTCCCCAGCTCCCCACCTGCCTGTCACTCCCCAATACCCCCCAGCCACTCACTACCAGCCTGTCACCCCAATCTCCCCAGCCATCCACCACCTGCCTGTCACCCCACAGCCCTTCCCAATCTCCCCAGCCACTCACCACCTGCCTGTCACCCCCAGCCCCTCACCACCTGCCTGTCACTCCCCAATCTCCCCCAGCTCCCCACCTGCCTGTCACTCCCCAATACCCCCAGCCCCTCATCACCTGCCTGTGACCCCAATTCCCAGCCACCCACCACCTGCCTGTCACCCCACAGCCCTCCCCAATCTCCCCAGCCACTCACTACCTGCCTGTCACCCCCAATCTCCCCCCAGCCATCCACCACCTGCCTGCCACCTCCACAGCCCTCCCCAATCTCCCCAGCCACTCACTACCTGCCTGTCACCCCAATCTCCCCCAGCCATCCACCACCTGCCTGCCACCTCCACAGCCCCCATCTCCCCCAGGCACCCACCACCTGTCTGTCACCCCCACAGCCTCTTACAATCTCCCCCAGGCAGCCACCACCTGCCTGTCACCCCCACAGCACCCTGCAATCACCCCCCATTTCCCCCAGCCACCCACCACTTGCCTGTCACCCCCAGTCTCCCCAGCCACCACCTATCACCCCAACAGCCCAACTACATGACACAACCCCACAATCTGACTACACACAGCCAATCTCCCCCACCACAACTCCCTCCGTAATGACTACACAACCCATCTCCCCCACCCACACACAACCTGCCTATCACCCCCACCCACACATAACTCCCAACACATCCCATCTACACAACACATCCACCCACAATATCCCCCACACAATCCAACTAGATGACACAACCTCACTACACACATCCGGGCAGAGTCTGATTGTACACAGCCTACTTCTCTCACCGACTCAAAACTCCCCCACATTATCTGACTACTCATAATCTGCCTCCACACACACCCCACAACCTCCCTCTACACATATCAGACAACTCTCCCCCAACTCGACTAAATACAACCTGACTACACACGTCCCCTCATAATCAGATTGTACACAACCTATCTGTAAACACCTGACACACACTGCCTGTTCCCACACACACAATCTGACTACACTCATACCCTACAACTCTATCCACAATCTGACTACAACCACACCCAGCCTGAGTGGACACAATCTACCTGTACACAGCTCAAACACACATACAACCTGCCTGCATGCCACACAACTCCCTCACACAATCTGACAACATGCAACCCCCCCCCCCGCCCCACAGACCCTGCCCACACACCCAGCACACAACCCTCACATTATCCTCCACAACCTGACCATCAACTAATCTCACATACAACTTCAGATGTACACAACCCCCGTCTCCCCCGATGGCTACACCCCCCCACTCGATGCACCCCCCCCCCCGCTGGCCTCAATAGCTCAGTGTCACCCCTCACAAGGCCTCCTAGCAGCATGGTCCCATGGAGTCAGCTGCCAGGAGTCATGAGAAATCCCCTGCGGCAGGGAGGGGACAACCAGTAACCCCACAGCAGGGACTTGTCATACTGGCTGGACTGGAATTCAATACCCATGAGGAGGAGCAGCTGGGAGTGGAGTCTAGGGGCTAGAGTTGGCGGGGGGGCTGGGAGTCCGGACACCCGGGTTCTGTTCTCTGCTCTGGGAGGAGAGTGGGGTCGGGGTGTGTGTGTCAGGACTCCTGGGTTCTAGCCCTAGTTTGGGGGAAGGGGATAGGAATAGGGGGAGGGCTGAAGTCAGGACTCCTGGCTTCTATTCCCAGTTTCGGGACGGGGGCGGGATCTGGCGGTGGGGGATGGGAGAATCCGGACTCCTGGGTTCCCCGTCTCCGCTCCTTGGCTCAGTGTGGAGCAGGTCAGGGCCGGGAATTCGGGGTCAGCTCAGCCTTGTCCCCCCCGATTTCCTCCATGGAGGGTTGTGAATGGGCGGAGCCCCGCCCCCCGCAGCTGCCGCCTGCCCGGCTGGATCCGCCCCCCCAGTCCGGGCAAGGCCGCCCCGCCCCCAGCAAAGGCGGCGGCCGGAGTTTCGGCGGGGCCGGGCCAGCGCCGGTCACATGGCGGGGAGCGGCGGCGGCAGCCGGCGGAGCGGGGGGCCGGGGCGGCAGCATGGCCCTGGAGGACCCGTTCTCCGCCGTGCGGGGGTGAGTCGGCCGCGGCCCGCGCAGAATCGCCCCCCCTTAAAATGGGGCTGAAAATAGCACCGGGACCCTGTGCAGAGAACCCCGCTGGGGAGCCTGCCCCCCCCTTGAGAGGCCCCGCCCCTGGAGAAACCCTCCCTTCCGCCCCCTGTCCCTGGAGTGCCCCCTTCCACCACTGGAGAAACCCCCGCCCTGGACCACCCCCTTCCGCCCCTGGAGAAACCCCGCTTCCGCCCCGCCCTGGAGAAACCCCCTTCCACCCCTGTCCCTGGAGCACCCACCCTTCCACCCCTGGAGAACGCCCCCGCCCTGGAGCACCCACCCTTCCACCCCTGGCGACACCCCCCCGCTCCCGCCCGCCCCCGCCCCTGGAGAAACCCTCCCTTCCGCCCCCCTGTCCCTGGAGTGCCCCCCCTTCGACCCCTGGAGAAACCCCCCCGCCCCTGGACCACCCCCTTCCGCCCCTGGAGAAACCCCCGCTTCCGTCCCCGCCCCTGGAGAAACCCTCCCTTCCGCCCCCGCCCTGGACCATCCCCCTTCCGCCCCTGGAGGAACCCCCTCCTTACACCCCCGGAAGAAGAGACTTCTCCCTTCCCCCCTCCCCCTTGGAGGAACAGCCCCCCTCTGCTGCGGGGAGATCCCTTCCCATCCTCCTCTGGGGTGAGGGCTGGGGGCTGTTCCTACCGGATTTCCTTGCTAGGGAGACCAGACAGCAAGTGTGAAAAATTGGGACGGGCGTCGGGGATAATAGGAGCCTAGATAAGAAAAAGACCCCAAAATCGGGACTGTCCCTATAAAATTGTAGAAGCAGCAAAGAATCCTGTGGCACCTTCTAGACTAACAGACGTTTTGCAGCATGAGCTTTCGTGGGTGAATACCCACTTCAATGATGCAAGCCAGATGTCCCTATAAAATCACCTCGTGCTGCGATGCAGCCACCTCTGGGGTGGGTGGGTAGGTGGAGGGCTGAAGAGCAGCCAGACAGGGTTTGGCAGCACAGTGCCGTCTCCCTGGGGGTCTCCTCACCCCCCCTTGCTCTTTGCCCCCCAGGGAGGTGCAGAAGGCTGTGAACACGGCCCGGGGGCTGTACGAGCGCTGGTGTGAGCTGCTGCAGGAGACTCATGTCGTCAGCACGGAGGAGTTCGACTGGACCACGAACGAGCTGCGCAACAGCCTGCGGAGCATCGAGTGGGACCTGGAGGATCTGGAGGAGACCATTGATATCCTTCTGGGGCCGGGTTCCCCTGCGGGAGCCCCCCGTGCCAGGCCTCTGCCCCGCTCCCTGCGGCGCCCCCTGCTGGGAGTAGCCAGGAGACCCACCCCCAGTGCCTGGCCTCTGCCCCGCTCTCCACAGCGCCCCCTGCTGGGAGTAGCCAGGAGACCCCCTGTGCCAGGCCTCTACCCCGCTCCCTGCGGCGCCCCCTGCTGGGAGTAGCCAGGAGACCCCCCCAGTGCCTGGCCTCTGCCCCGCTCCCTGCGGCGCCCCCTGCTGGGAGTAGCCAGGAGACCCCCTGTGCCAGGCCTCTGCCCCGCTCCCCACGGCGCCCCCTGCTGGGAGTAGCCAGGAGACCCCCCGTGCCAGGCCTCTGCCCCGCTCCCCACGGCGCCCCCTGCTGGGAGTAGCCAGGAGACCCCCCGTGCCAGGCCTCTGCCCCGCTCCCCACAGCGCCCCCTGCTGGGAGTAGCCAGGAGACCCACTCCCAGTGCCAGGCCTCTGCCCCGCTCCCCACGGTGCCCCCTGCTGGGAGTAGCCAGGAGACCCACCCCCAGTGCCAGGCCTCTGCCCCGCTCCCCACAGCGCCCCCTGCTGGGAGTAGCCAGGAGACCCCCCCCCAGTGCCCGGCCACGGCCCCGCTCCCCACGGGGCCCCCTGCTGGGAGTAGCCAGGAGCCCCACCCCAGTGCCTGGCCTCTGCCCGCTCCCCACGGTGCCCCCTGCTGGGAGTAGCCAGGAGACCCCCCCTGCCAGGCCTCTGCCCCGCTCTCCACGGTGCCCCCTGCTGGGAGTAGCCAGGAGACCCCCCGTGCCAGGCCTCTGCCCCGCTCTCCACGGTGCCCCCTGCTGGGAGTAGCCAGGAGACCCCCCGTGCCAGGCCTCTGCCCCGCTCCCCACGGTGCCCCCTGCTGGGAGTAGCCAGGAGACCCACCCCCCGTGCCTGGCCTCTGCCCCGCTCCCTGCGGCGCCCCCTGCTGGGAGTAGACAGGAGACCCACTCCCAGTGCCAGGCCTCTGCCCCGCTCCCTGCGGCGCCCCCTGCTGGGAGTAGCCAGGAGACCCCCCATGCCAGGCCTCTGCCCCGCTCCCCCCTGTGGCCCCTGCTGGGAGTAGCCAGGAGACCCCCCCAGTGCCAGGCCTCTGCCCCGCTCCCCGCGGTGCCCCCTGCTGGGAGTAGCCAGGAGACCCCCAGTGCCTGGCCTCTGCCCCGCTCCCCACAGCGCCCCCTGCTGGGAGTAGCCAGGAGACCCCCCCGTGCCAGGCCTCTGCCCCGCTCCCCGCGGCGCCCCCTGCTGGGAGTAGCCAGGAGACCCCCCATGCCAGGCCTCTGCCCCGCTCCCTGCGGCGCCCCCTGCTGGGAGTAGCCAGGAGACCCACCCCCAGTGCCAGGCCTCTGCCCCGCTCCCCGCGGTGCCCCCTGCTGGGAGTAGCCAGGAGACCCACCCCCAGTGCCAGGCCTCTGCCCCGCTCCCCACGGTGCCCCCTGCTGGGAGTAGCCAGGAGACCCACCCCCCGTGCCAGGCCTCTGCCCCGCTCCCCACGGTGCCCCCTGCTGGGAGTAGCCAGGAGACCCCCCGTGCCAGGCCTCTGCCCCGCTCCCCACGGCGCCCCCTGCTGGGAGTAGCCAGGAGACCCCCCGTGCCAGGCCTCTGCCCCGCTCCCGCCGGCGCCCCCCGCTGGGAGTAGCCAGGAGACCCACCCCAGTGCCAGGCCTCTGCCCGCTCCCGCGGTGCCCCCCGCTGTGAGTAGCCAGGAGACCCACCCCCAGTGCCAGGCCTCTGCCCCGCTCCCCCCGGTGCCCCCTGCTGGGAGTAGCCAGGAGACCCCCCATGCCAGGCCTCTGCCCCGCTCTCCACGGTGCCCCCTGCTGGGAGTAGCCAGGAGACCCCCCGTGCCAGGCCTCTGCCCCGCTCCCCACAGCGCCCCCTGCTGGGAGTAGCCAGGAGACCCCATGCCAGGCCTCTGCCCCGCTCCCAGCGGCGCCCCCTGCTGGGAGTAGCCAGGAGACCCCCCGTGCCAGGCCTCTGCCCCGCTCCCCACGGTGCCCCCTGCTGGGAGTAGCCAGGAGACCCACTCCCAGTGCCAGGCCTCTGCCCCGCTCCCCACGGTGCCCCCTGCTGGGAGTAGCCAGGAGATCCCCGTGCCAGGCCTCTGCCCCGCTCCCCACGGTGCCCCCTGCTGGGAGTAGCCAGGAGACCCCCCGTGCCAGGCCTCTGCCCCGCTCTCCACGGAGCCCCCTGCTGGGAGTAGCCAGGAGACCCCTGTGCCAGGCCTCTACCCCGCTCCCAGCGGCGCCCCCTGCTGGGAGTAGCCAGGAGACCCCCGTGCCAGGCCTCTGCCCCGCTCCCCACGGCGCCCCCTGCTGGGAGTAGCCAGGAGACCCACCCCCAGTGCCAGGCCTCTGCCCCGCTCTCCACGGTGCCCCCTGCTGGGAGTAGCCAGGAGACCCACTCCCAGTGCCAGGCCTCTGCCCCGCTCCCCACGGCGCCCCCTGCTGGGAGTAGCCAGGAGACCCCCCCGTGCCAGGCCTCTGCCCCGCTCCCCACGGCGCCCCCTGCTGGGAGTAGCCAGGAGACCCACCCCCCGTGCCAGGCCTCTGCCCCGCTCCCCACGGCGCCCCCTGCTGGGAGTAGCCAGGAGACCCCCCGTGCCAGGCCTCTGCCCCGCTCCCCACGGCGCCCCCTGCTGGGAGTAGCCATGAGACCCCCCCAGTGCCTGGCCTCTGCTCCGCTCTCCACGGCGCCCCCTGCTGGGAGTAGCCAGGAGACCCACCCCCAGTGCCTGGCCTCTGCCCCGCTCTCCACGGCATCCCCTGCTGGGTGAGTCCAGGAGCTCCCCCACCCACGACGCCCCTTACTGGGAGTAGCTGGGAGCCCCCTCCCAGTGCCAGGCCTCTGCCCCGCCCCCTGCGGCGCCCCCTGCTGGGAGTTGCCAGGAGCCCCTCCCCCCCCCGCCAGGCCTCTGCCCCGCTCCCCACGGCGCCCCCTGCTGGGAGTAGCCAGGAGACCCCCTCCCAGTGCCTGGCCTCTGCCCCGCTCTCCACGGTGCCCCCTGCTGGGAGTAGCCAGGAGACCCACTCCCAGTGCCTGGCCTCTGCCCTGCTCCCCACGGTGCCCCCTGCTGGGAGTAGCCAGGAGACCCCCCAGTGCCAGGCCTCTGCCCCGCTCTCCACGGCATCCCCTGCTGGGTGAGTCCAGGAGCTCCCCCACCCACGACACCCCTTACTGGGAGTAGCTGGGAGCCCCCTCCCAGTGCCAGGCCTCTGCCCCGCTCCCTGCGGCGCCCCCTGCTGGGAGTAGCCAGGAGACCCCCCAGTGCCAGGCCTCTGCCCCACTCCCCACGGCACCCCCTGCTGGGAGTAGCCAGGAGCCCCATCCCGTGCCAGGCCTCTGCCCTGCTCCCCACGGCGCCCCCTGCTGGGAGTAGCCAGGAGACCCCCTAGTGCCAGGCCTCTGCCCTGCTCCCCACAGCGCCCCCTGCTGGGAGAGTCCATGGGAATGAAGGGAAACCCAGAGAGCTGTTCGGTGCCTATGGGCTGGCTGGGGCCTCGTCCACCCCACCCACTCTCCCCCGTCCTGTGCTCCCCACTCCCGTGCCCGGACTCTGTCCGTGCCCTGCGCGCTGGGTCCTTAGCTCGGGCGCACGCATTGTGGAGTCGAACCCTCGCAAGTTCAGGATCGAAGCCAGCGAGCTGACAGAGAGACGGGCCTTCGTGAGGCAGATGCGGGACTCTGTCAAGGTGGGGAACCCCTGCCCCTAATGCATCAGGACCCCGGGGCTTGTGTGTGTCTCTGTCTGAGGCACAGGGCCGCCCCCTGCTGGAGGAATCTGGAAACTCGGACCTCCTCTGAGTGTGTGGGGTTGTGCTGCCCTCTAGTGGGGCACAACAGCTAGTGCAGCGGAGGGACCCCAATAGCTCAGGGAGGAGGAGAAACTGAGTCAGGGATCATGGTTTCCAGCAGGTAGTTTTGAAACTCTGTGTGTGTATTGGACAGAGCAAGGGGCTGGGAGCCAGGACCCCTGGGTTCTATCCCCAGCTCTGGGAGGGGAGTGGGGTCTAGTGGTTAAGGCAAGGGAAGTCCAGGTCACCTGGGTTCTGTTCCTGGCCTTTCCGGCTTACCATGGGGCAGTCCCTTCCCTTCCCCCTGCTCCCATTTCTGTCTGTGAAGCCGACGGGGAGGGGGACCCCCACGGAAGTGCCCCGGGCTGCTGCTCTCACAAGCCCCCCTCTCTCCCGGCAACAAGCCCCTCTGGCTTCAGACCAATCTCGTTTTTAACCCCTTCCCTCCCCTCCATGGCAGGAGATGCGGGATCACATATCCAGCCCGTCAGCCCTGGCCTTCGCCGAGCGGAAAAACAGAGAGGTACCTGGTCCAGTCCTCCCTGAGCAGCAATGGGAGGCGGGGGCGGGGAGCACCGCCCAGGCCCCACAGAAAGCCCTATAGCCCATCTCGTGCCCTGGTACGCCGTCCTCTCTGTCCCGCAGCCGCTGATGGGGGAGGCTGGAGTGGCAGCCCCTGGCAGCTGGGATGCTCCATCCAGGGACATAGCTGCCCATGCCTCCAGGGCACTCTGCAAGGTGCCTGATCTCTCCCCCGGGGGTGGGGGGCTGGTCCCCATGGTGCGTTTGGCCCCCGCCCCTCTGGTAATGAGGGCCTTGCTGTGTAGGGGATGGGCTGACAGCAGGGGGAGGAGGCGAATATGGAGTCTGTGTTGCCATCCTCCAGATCGGAGGCGGTGCCCCCTAGAAGAGAAGGGGCCTGTGTCCCATTCCCCACCCCCCTGAGCCAGCCAGTCCCCATCACCCCCCTCATCCCGAGGCACTTGCTACCCCCAGCGGTCAGTTGCCTGGATGGGTCCCCAGTCAGGGCTCTGCTCTCTCCCTGCAGATGCTGATTGGCGGTGGGGCCAGCCAGAAGCCCCCCCCGGAGCGGTACGGGCAGCTGCGGGAGGAGCTGGTGTCAGCCAATTCCCGCTATATTGAGGAGCAGCAATTGCATCAGCAGGTGGGGAGCTGTCAGGGGCCACAGGCAGGGGCTGGGGGGCTACGAGGGGACGGATACGCCCTGCTGCCTCCCTAGTCACCCAGACCAGGAGGGACACAGTGTCTTCCCTCCCAGATCCCTGCCCTCTGGAGCAGACCCCGGCCCGTCTCCAGCAGTGGCTGGCACCGGCTGCTCCAGAGTAGGATTCCTCCCTTTACCCCTGTAGTGATCAGCTCAGGGTGGGGGGAATCGGGGGCTGTGGCCTGACATCCATCCACCCCATCCGAGAGCTGGATCTAAAGTTACCCAAGCTGCCACCCTCGTGCCCTGTGTGTTGGACCCCCTGCAGCAGGGAGTTCCACAGCCCCACAACCTGGGGATTAACCCTGTGGGCTGGCGGTTGCAAACTTTGAGGGGGTGGGGGCAGCAATTCCTCCCTCCCACCATCCCAGTTCCTGTCCCCCACCACCGTTCTGGTGCCGATCCAATCGCCCCCCTCCCCCGTAACGGGACCCTGTCGCGCATCCCCCTGGCAACGACTCACTGGGCTTTTCCTGCCTCCCTTCCCCGGCAGCTGATCGTAGAGCAGCAGGACGAGCAGCTGGAGCTGGTGTCGGGCAGCATCCGGGTCTTGAAGCACATGTCGGGCCGGGTTGGGGACGAGCTGGACGAGCAGAGCTTGTGAGTGGGGTGGGGTGTGGGGAGACCTGCTCACGGGCTTGGGAATGGGACATGAGGCCTTTCCCCACTAGGGGGCACCAGCCCCAGATCTGAAAATCCCTCCCATCTGGCCCCACATGTGAGGTGAGTTTGGCGGGTCTCAGCCCAGTTCTTAGAGGCATGACAGGTGCCCGGAGGAGAAGCCCCACCAACCTGGGGGCGGTGGAGGGAGGGAATGGGACAGGCCCCCTCCTGACACCTTGGCAGGGGACTGAAAGCGGCAGTGACTGGATCCCCGACACGGGGAGCCGGGCAGGCATGTTAGTGGGGGTGGGGGGTGTTTCCATGTCTCCTGGCTTGACTGCAGCCCCCCTGGGTGGGGGCTGCACCCTGATGACAGCTTGAGCCTGGCTTGGCAGGATGCTGGAGGAGTTCGGCCAGGAGATGGATCACACCCAGTCCCGCATGGACGGCGTGCTGAAGAAGATGGCCAAGGTCTCCCACATGACCAGCGGTGAGGAAGGCGCCGGGCAGGGGGAGATTTTTCAAAGCACCCAGGAGACTTCAAACCCTGAGTCCCCTTCCTGTCTCTGGGAAGGAAGTGATGTTCAGTGGTTAGAGCAGGGAGGGGCCGGGAGTCAGGACTCCTGGCTTCTATCCCCAGCTTTGGGAGGGAAGTGGAGTCTAGTGGTTAGTCGAGGGCAGCGAGTCGGGACTCCTGGTTTCTATTCATGCCCCTGTGTGACTTTTGGGGCAAGTCCCTTCCCCTGCCTCAGTTTCCCTTCCGTAAAACGGGGCGGGGGGGGGTAGTGATCTTTACTCCTGGGATGTGTGTGCATGTGGGAGGGAGGTTTCTTTAATGCACCCCAGGCAGCCTAGAGGTCCCTAGTGTCAGTGCTTAAGCCAACCCCTGCCCCCCAATCTCAGAATCGTCCCTGCCACCCCACCCCCCACACTCACTGCATCTCCCCTTGTGCTTTCTCCTCCCCAGACCGGCGCCAGTGGTGTGTGATCGGCATTCTGCTTGTTCTTCTCATCGTGGTGCTTATCCTCTTCTTCACTCTGTAATCGGCTGGCCAGGACTGCGGGCGGGGGGCACCACTCTCCTGACCAGCCCCCCCCTCCCCCTCCACGCACATGCCTCCATCATTGCTTGGCGAGCAGCCCAGGAGCTGCCCTGCTGGAGCACAGCCCAAAACGGTGCCTTTCTCTGACCTTTGGGGCTGGCACCTATGGTAAAGAAAAGGCACCTCCAGGTACCAGGGGAGATTCCTGCTGGGAATCTGGTTCAGGTGTTTCTCTCCTCCCCCCCAGCCTTTGCTTCCACATCAGGGGCTTGCAGTCAGGTACAGGGCTGGGGGTGTTGTCAGCCTGTAGGGGGCAGTAGCAATGTGCTGGAATGGGGGGCACTTCTGATCTCTCCCCAGATTTGGGAGGGAAGGGAAGCCAGTTCATTGGTACCTCCATCCCCCTTCTGCAAAGCCAGGAGCGGGAAGGAGAAGCAGCTTGCCCGTTCCAGGACGGGATGGGGCAGCACAGCCTGTGCCACCAGGGGGCGCTGTCTTATCACACCAGCTGCCTGTTGCAGGTAGACCGATTCTTACTAGCATGGGGTGCAAACTCAGCTGTTAATACCCTCCCATGCTGGGCTGGCGCACGGGGTGCTCTGTGGGTTCAGGGATGGTGACAGCTGCTTTTTAGGGCTCCCCTGCCTTAAAGCCCAGCTGCGCTTTGCCTGGCCTGCCCTGGCTCCTCGCCCCTCCCTGGCGGGGCCGTCGCTCGTTTTTTGTACGAAAAGCCAAAATAATTCCTCAGGCGGGTTTTCAGTTAAAGAAATGGGGGGTCGCGTTGTTGGATTTTTGCTGCCTTAGGGGGGAGGAAGAGGACCTGATGGTCGGTTTGTTGTTAATTATTTGTATTATGGTAGAGTTGAGGCCCCCATGGTGCTAGGTGCTGTACAAACAGAACCGGGATGGACCCTGCTGGTGCCTCTGCCACAAGGAGAGACTGCAGTGCATGCTGGGAGATATAGTCTGGCCAAGGAGCAGGGCCCATGGGGGAAATAGGGGCATGAGACACTCCTTTCTACAATTCCCATGATGCACTATGGCAGCTGAGAGGGAGTGCAGTGCATCATGGGAGATGTAGTCTGGGCAGGGAGCTTGGCCCACAGAGGAAAATGGGGGTGGGAGGGGCTCCCGGCTGCAACTCCCAGGTTGCAGCCCAGTGGCTCTGCTCCAGGGAGTGAGCACAGTGTGTTCTGGGAGATGTAGTCCAGCCGGGGAGCAGGGCCTGTGGGAGGAAGTAGAGGCACAAAGGACGTCCAACGACAGCTCCCATGTGACATGGTCCCAGAGTCTCGTGGCCTCGCCGGAACCTGAATTTCTAATTTAAAAAAAAAATCAAATTAATATTTTTTTAAAAAACCTTTAAACAATAAAGCAGCAAAACTGAGGACTCGAGCCCAATGTTTTGTCCCTTTCAAGGCGCCTGGTTTTTGTCAGTGGCTCCGTGCGCTGAGACGGGGCCGCCCTTGGGAGCTTTTAATGCTCCGTCCCCGGGGATCTTCGCCGTGCTCTGAAAATCCCCAGCACATGGGACTCACCCATCCCTCCGCGGGGTGGGGTGACCAGACAGCACGTGTGAAAAATCGGGACGGGGTGGGGGGTAATAGGAACCTCTATAAGAGAGAGACCCAAAAATTGGGACTGTCCCTATAAAATCAGGACATCTGGTCACCCTCCTGCTGGGGTCAGTGGGGCCAGATCCCCAGCTGGTGTAAAGCAGTGTTGTCCCATTGGGCTCAATGAGACTGCCCTGATTTACACCTGCTGAGGCTGTGACAGCCGCAGTTGTGCATCAAAATCCGTGGTGTGGCTCTGCAGCGGGCGTTAATCCAAGTGCCTCCTTGGCTGTTACACCAGCTGGGAATCTGGCCCCTGGCCTGTCTGCCTTCCCAAGCGCTGCCTGGAACCGGGCCGGGCCCTGAGAACGCAGCAATCCCGCAGGCAGCGCCAGCCCAGAAGACGGCAGCTCCTCTCGGGGGCTGGGTTCGGTCCCTAAGGGGCAGATCCCAGGCACAAGGCGTGTCTGGACACGGGCCCAGCGCTTGGAATTGTGGTAACCTGCAGGGTTCTGGGGGTCTCCCGGGGGATGTGCCCCTGCCCCCAGCCGCGCTCTTCTCCGCAGGCAGGAACGGGGCCCAGCTGACAGAAGCAGAAATGCAAATGGGGTTGGGGTTGGCATTGGAGCCACTGAATGAATAGAGACAGCTGCTACCGAGGCCTGGGTGCCTGCCCCTGCCCCCTGTTATAAAGGCGGGATGAGTTTACGTGACTCTTGGCAGCTGGGGGCGGGGGGCTGCTTTTAAGCCACAGGGGTCAACTTCTCATGGTGCTACAGCTGGGGGGGACAGGCTCAGGTGCTGCAATGAACAGGCACATGGGAGAGGCCCAGCAGGGGGCTCTCCCTGCTCTGTCGCCCCCTGCAGGCTGCAAAGGGAGCTACAATGGGCCTCTCCCGAGAGTTTCTATCTGGTGCGTGACTAGCCAGAGGCGGCCGTGTAGACGGGCACTGCGCTGCGGCAGAGGGGCAGGGGGTGATGCCTAGACACCCCTGCAAGGATCTCTGCCTCTGCTGGGTTGGGGCGATGGAGTGTACAGACCCCACACTGGGCAACACGGGATTAAGGGATTATTTTGGGCCCCATCTCAAAACACCTGCAGCAAATGCGCCATCTGCTGGAGGGATTAAAAGGCAGGGAATTAGCTCGTGTGGGTGGCAGAGCAGGAGGGGAGCAGAGCAGCGGGAAGCGTAAAGGCTCTGACCCACCAGAGAGGGAAGGATCCCATGGCCCTTGGTACCTCCCCCCACCCCTTACTTATTGGGGTTTGGATTTCCTCACCAGGGGAAAGCCTTGGACTCAGCTGACTTTGTGGGGGGGGATGAGAGGAAGAGGCCCAGGGAGAAAAGCCTTAAGCAGCCTTGGTTGCCAGCCCACGGGTAGCCCAAAGGGCCCTGGGTGGGAGCCTGGTGGAGTGGGTGGGCCCGGGCTCCCCTCCCCACAACCCCCTTGGCAGGCAGCTGGCGGCTGTGACCACTAGGCCCCGCTCCCCAACCAGACCCCGAGTGAGGCTTATTGCAGTTGGATGGCACCTGCTCCCACCTGGGAAGGGAGGGGCTGAGAAATCAGCCCCCACCCCTGCCCCAAAGCCAGGTGCTGCTTTTCCTGGGGTATCTGAGAAGCTAAAGAAATCTTTGAGAACAATGTGGGGGGGGTTATATTATCTCGTCACCACTCTCTGCATCACACCACGTGTTGCAGCATTTTAAAATTCCAGTGGAAATGGGGGTGGGGGAGAGCATTGGGGAAAATTCAGGGCCTGAGCCAGAGTTGATGAGTCTCCCTGAAATGATCTGTAGTCTGCTAGAGGCTCCAGCTGAGTGGGTGGGTCTTGTCCTGCCAGGTGCTGCTGCCCCCCCCAGCTGAGATCAGGGCCCTCGTCCCGCCAGGCGCTGCCACACACCCCCCTAGCTGAGACCAGGGCCCCTGACTCACCAGGTGCTGCCCAGACCCCCCGTTGAGATCAGGGCCCACGTCACCCCAGACACTGTGCAGACCTGGACAGAGGGTTGCTGGGCTCTGCTGTCAATCTGGAGTCACTCTGGAGTCACTCCCTTACAGCCAGGGGCTGGGTGTGGTGCGCACACGATCCCGGCCGTGCTTATCGATCTCGGCTGTCAGTGCCCCAGGACCCAGCTGGGACCCAGCGTGGCCGGCTCGGCACAAACACGGGGGAGGCAGCTGGCTGCCCTGCTGTGCTAACTAGCCAAGCTAGCCCGCAGGGGGCGACAGAGGGCTGGCTGCAGGGGGCACAGGTGCACCCCCTGCTGGAACCCTGTGGCCGCACAGCCAGGAGGCTGGGACATGCCACGGGCTGGATTCCAGCTTTGGGAAGCCGGCCGGGTGCTCCAGCCCTTACCCAGAAAGTTAGGGGTGAGGCCGGGACCTGAGGACGAGACACCCCCTTGGCGAGGGGGCTTGTTGCTTAGCTCCTGAAGAGGACAAAGAACCCCCCCCCCCCCCGAGTCCCTCACGTCCAGCCCTGGGGCTACTGCCGACGAGCGGCCCCCAGGCAGGGGGATGGGGCGAAAGAAACTTGTGCTCCTGGCCCTGGGCTTCAGGCGGCTCCTGGCCAGCGGCTCTGTGTGTGCGGCCTGTTTCCCTGCCTCCGCATAAGGCCGTACCCCGCCACCAGCTGGTCTTCTGGTCAATGACCTGCCCGGATGGGGTCCCTCCCTTGGGAACGGCTCTTCAGGGACGCATCTGGCCCTGCCTCCCCTTACAGGGGCCAGCCAGCCCAGGACACGTGACTCGACTTACCTGGGGAACAACTCTCAGATACCAGACGACCGGTCAGCGTGAGCCAAAGGCTGGAAGCTGAAGCTAGCCCAGTGCAGACTGGGAATCAGGTGTGAGGGTTTTAACGGGGAGGGTATTTAATCACTGGAGCAACTTACCCAGGGGCCTGGTCGAGTCTCCACCCCTGACAATTGGTAAATCAAGATCGGATGTTTCCCTAGAAGATCGTCCCGTAGTTCAAGCAGGAATTAATTCAGGGAAGTCCTCTGGACTCATGATCGCAGAGAGCCCCTCTGACCTTCGACTCTGTACCATGGTCTTACAACCTAAATAGGCAAAGGGAGTAGAACGATCCCCTATTTTAGATGGGGAAACTGAGGCACAGAATTGGCAATGACTTGGCCAAGGAACCGAACCCAGCTATCTTGAGTGCCTTAAACACCACTCTCCAGCTGTTGGCAAATGCCTGGGGTGTGCGTGTGAAATCAGGGTAGAAAATAACCAGCCAGGTGTGCAAATTTGTTACAAACCTTTTTTTATTATTATTAACATTTCTGAATTCCTCTTTTTTAAATCTTTACAGTAGTTAATGTGCAATTGTCGATACTCTCAGGTCACAGGTATGAGGGAGTCACAAAAATTTCTTGGCACTTATAACACAGAACAAATACTGGCATTATTGGGGGGGCGGGGGCAGGGTTAGAGTAACAGCAGGGGGCGCTGGGGAGCAAAGAGTGAGTTGCATTAAAAAAAATTTAATTTTTTTGTTTTGTTTTCCTCTTTGTAAGTATGTTATGAGGGGGCGGCAGAGACAGGGGATCGGGGATGCTTGAGATTATAGAAGCTACTTGCATCAACTGAAAGCACTTGGAAGGCATCCATGCTGCATGGGCAGGCGCTTTGAACAATCAGGCGTTTAGTGCTTTTTAAAGTGTAAATTAGAGAGGGGTTTCAATACTTTTTTTCCCCCTCAAATTTGTTTTTTTTTTGTTGTTTTTGTTTTTGGAAAAAGAAATGAAAACGGACGACGATGGGAACGAAAGGGAAACCAAAGCAACCAACCAAAAAGCTGCCCAAAAACCCAGGTGCCGCTTCCCAACTCAAACGCGTGAAGTGAAGTCCAGATTGGAAAGAAAACTCAAACAATCATGTGAATAAATTTGCCAGCTCAGAAAAAAAAAACCCATTGCCAGAGTGGGGGCGGGGGGGCGGGGGCTTCCCACTTGAACCTGGTGAGGAGCAGGGGGGCAGATTGCCAGGTTTCCAGCACGGCTAATTTGGGGTGAAGGGGGGTGTGGCAAACACACTGCGGCCTGGGTGGACGAGCGTGTGGCTAACATCCCATTTCCAGGCACAGATCTATGGCAGGGGCTCTCCCTTGGCTCCTGGGAGAGAGTCGAGAACGTCGGGGTGCAGAGGTATCTGAGACTCCCGGCACGTTGCATCAGGAGAGGTCTCCCGAGTTACAGTGTCAATGAGGCTGGAGCGCCGGGAGCACACTGGGGGGGAGGGGGGGACGAGACACACCCATCTCAGTCCTCTCGGGGCTGGCAGGGAAGGAGGGGGGACACAAAAAAGAAAAAAAGAAAAAAAAAAAATTCTAGCTGCAGAAAGTGAGACCTGCTCCCATCTCAGTTCCGGTGTCAATCCGGAGTCACTCCATTACAACCAAAGCATCAGCAGCGGACCTGCACTGGCATAACCCAGCTCAGCTACAGGGGGCTGCGGCAAACCCATTCCCACTGGGCCCCCGGCTCCAGAATCCCCTCTCCCTGCATTATAAACTAAAGCCCAAGTCCTGAAAGGCATTCGCGTGCCTAACTCCCCTGGGAATTAAGCATTTAACTCCAGGAGCTCGGACTGAAATCTTGTTTCCCTTTTACAATATTAAATCAAAAGGCCTGTTACCGCGGGGGGGGGTGTTGCAGAGGGCATGGGAATTCCACCCTGCCTAGGGGCCTTCCCAGGTGGTGGAAATAGGGGGCAGATCAGTCTATTCTGTACCTCCCCAGGCCTGAAGCAGGAGTTAGAGCAGCCTCCAGGCTGCTCTAATTGACACTGGAGGCCGAGGCAAGGGAACGGAAAGGGGGCTTAGAGCCTGGGCCCCCTCCCACGTGGGGATAAGTCTGATCCACCGGCGAGGACAAGCCCAGGCTGCCCTTTAGGCCGAGGGGGCGGGATTCTGAGCTGGCGCTCAGGCATCAGCGAGAGGAGAACCGGGCCGATCCCTGTCCCTGCCGCATCCACCCCATCAGCTCCTCCCCACTGACCCTCGCTCGTTACAGGCCTAGATGCTTCAATCTCTAGGTTCCCACCAACACAGACATCTCCCCACCACCCCCCAGCCCCATACTGCTGCAGACAGCAACAGCGCCACCAGGCGGCCCATCTGGGGAATAGCAGCATTCAAACCCCGCTCTCTGGCTCAGGCTGGGCCAAATCGATGGGCTCAGAGGCGAGTCTGGTCCCCGTGTCTGCGCCAGGGCGGGCGAGCGGGAGTGAACGGGCTAAAGGGACATTATCTGGGAAGGGTCCGAGGCCGGGCGCAGGAAGGACCCCAGCCCACCTTTGCGAAGCAGAGACTTGTTCAACTCGTCACATGGGAGGGCGCTGCCACCTGTCACCCCCACACTGGGAGCCAAAGGGAAAAGCTGGGAGCTGACGCTCCAGGCAGATGGTCCCCAAACCACAGACACACCAGCCACCCTTCCGAATCTCCCCTCCGCGCCCGAAGCCCTGGGCTGAGATCACCCCAGACGGCAGGGACCCCGCTGAGATCTAGTGCAAGAACAGGGATCGGGGAGATCCCAGAAGCAACCCCCACCCCAAGGGATTGCCCTGCTAGTCACCAGATCCGGCTGCTTTTCCCTGACACTCACCACACCACGTGCTCGGCCACATCCTCACCGCAAACGCTGTCAGCTCACGCTGGCCTCATCCCCTGTTGGTCACCAGGCTGGGCCAGTATCCCCTCCATTTCAGTGTGTGTGTGGGGGGGGGGGAACTGAGGCACAGAGACCGAAGGGGGGACTCCCCGTCCCAGAGCTGGGAAGAAAACCCAGGAGTCCTGGTGCGACGGCCACACCTCCGGAGCTAAAAGCAGGAGCTGCTCCAGCTTGTGGCAGATCATCTGTGGACCAGGCACAGAGAGGGGGCTGCAGGGGGCACATAACGCACGCTGATCCGCAGCTTTCACCGGCCCCCAGTCCCTATCCCCCCTGTACTGCCCTGCTCCGGTCACGGGACCTGTCTGTGTAGAGCAGATCCAGCCCCAGGGGCCATCCTACAAGTGCCCCAAGAAAGTGACACAGCCTCACATTTCTACCCGACCCCACAGGCCTATTGCCAAAGGCGCCGGCAGAACAGGCCCGTCCACTGGTAGCTGCGTTATTCGGCGCCCTAAGTCAGGGAAGTCGGATCCTGCCCCACTTCCTCTTCGGGGGGGGGAGAGGGGATTTATATCCTGGGCCAAGGAATCTGTCCCAGTCCGCGTAAACGAACGAAACATTACAAATCAACAGCAGCCAGGCAGGCAGCGCAGCGCAGCCGGTAAGGCACTTGGCAAAGTCAGGAGAGCTGGGTTCTGAGCGGGAGTGTTGTCTAATGGTTAGCACTGCGGGAAGTGTAGGGAAGAGAAAGCCAGGACTCCTGGGTTCTCTCCCCAGCTCTGGGAGGGCAGTGGGTTAGAGCAGGAGGGGCTGGGAGCCAGGACTCCTGGGTTCTCTCCCCGGCTCTGGGAGGGGAGTGGGGTGGGAGTGGGGAGTGGGGAGGGGGGACGACAGGAGCCAGGACTCCTGGGTTCTCTCCCCAGCTCTGGGAGGGGAGGGGAGGGGAGTGGGGTGGGGGGGACAGGAGCCAGGACTCCTGGGTTCTAGCCCCAGCTTTTCTATTGATTCCTCCGGGTCCTGGGACAAGACACCTCAGTGCCTCCCTTTCTCCATCTGCAAGACAGGGAGGGTCCCCCCACAACCCACTTTGAGACGCCTGCACCTCAAGCCCCCGCACAGAGGCTCTGGTGAAGTTCGCCCCCCGGTGGCCTGACTATGACCACACAGGAATCCTACCCCGCCTGAATGCAGGGCTCCAGGCCAAACGCGGGACAACGGAGAAAGTCGGGGGGAGGCAGCACCCCCCGGCCTGATGGCCGACTCCACGCCCCATCCCCCACTGAGAGACAAGACGGCTTGCAAGGAAATTCAATGACAACGGGGCCCGAGCCAGGCAGATGCTGGGAAAGCTCTACCCAGCCTGTCGGTGCCCCTCAGTCCCGACCCGCAGCCCTGGGCTCCCCTCAATCCCCACCCTCAGGGCCCCTTTGTAAGGACCAGGGTCCGTGCTTCAGATCAGCATCAAGGAGGGGCAGGTGACGAGCGAGCATCTATCTAACAACCTGCCAGGAAATTCCCTCCTCCTCCCCCCAAGGGGGAGGGGAGATTCACAAGACCCCACTTCGATCCCCCTCAAAGCCCGGCCGCCATCTCAGCCGACACCCCGGGGCACTGAACTGGAGCCCCCCCAGAGCTGCCACAGCCCCCAGCGTGGCCACTACCAGACTCCACGCTCTGCAGACACCCACAGCGGTGACACACATCTGCCCTAGCCCCCCCCCAGGGCAACCCGCACCCTCTGGTAGAGGAGAGAGACTGGGCAGCTATAGGGGAAGCCGGCTAATTCCCATCACCTGCAGCCTGCCCCCTGCTGGACAAAGACTGTCAAACAACGTAGGCCAAGCGAAAAAGGTTTTGTTTTGTTTTTTAAAAAGTGTCGCTCTCACACTTGTCTAGGGGGCTTTGTTACCCGGCTCTAGGCTCTGTGTTTTCTAGACTATTTTAATCGCTCTGGGAAACGGGATTTTTGCAAGTCTGGTTTCAATATTTGAATCTCATCACCTCCCTCCCCTGCCCGGAGGGGAACTCAAAGTGAAACTGTAGAAGTGACCACGAAGCAAATGAACCAGCACGATTCTCCTGTGACAGGGCGGGCTGGGGCTAACGTGGGCAGCGTAGGAAGATCTGAGTTCTGATCCTTAGGGACAAGAAGCAACGGGCTTAAATTGCAGCCAGGGCTATAGAGGTTGGATGTTAGGAAAAACTTCCTGACTGTCAGGGTGGTTAAGCACGGGAAGAAATTACCAAGGGAGGTTGTGGAATCTCCATCATGGGCGATTTTTAAGAGCAGGTTGGACAAACACCAGTCGGGGATGGTCGAGATAATTAGTCCTGCCACGAGTGCAGGACCCCGGACTATGATTCTATGGATGGGACATTGGAAAATCTCTGAATCCCCAGTGGTTACAAGTAAAATAGCTGAAGACTTTGTAAAAATACGTTGTGACAAATCTATCCTCACCCCAGATTTAACTCTCACGTGCAATTTCACAGCAGGATTAGAACTCAGATCCTCCTGCTCTGCACAGGAGAACCCCCGCCCCGCAGCCCTCTGTGCTACAGAAGAACCAGGCTCCTACTTAGCAGTGTTGGGCTCTTGTCCCACAGGTGAGCAGTTCAGATTTCAGCCCAGCAGAGCGGCGCCGGGGTCCCAGCCACGAGCACGTTACCATTGGAGGCTGCCGCTTCCTGGCAAGCTTCACAGAATGCACCTCTCTATAACTACAGGCGTAATCCCACAGGATTCGGTACCCAGAGCGGAGGGTGCAGGCCCGGGACCCTAACAATGCTTTGACAGTGTCCTTTCTGAAAGTGAAATAAAGTCGTCACAGTGTCATTGGGAAGCCAGTTATCCCCGCCCCCCTTCATAATTATTATTTTTAAATCGGGAGGGAGGGGGATAGTGAAATCAGTAAAATATGCATCCAAAAAAATATTTCATCTACCACCACATTTAAAAAACACGTTAAAACAAAGGAGCAATTAAAAAAAAAGGTTATTTCAAATAACTAACAAACACCACACGCTCGTCTTTGATTTCTAGTAAGTTACCACGATCCCAAAGTCTTTGCTTTTAATTTCTTCAAGAGCCAACCTGACCGATGCTGCTGATCTAGAGACCAGGTTAACCACGCAAGCCACCAGTAGCCAGACCAACGGGCCCCTGACCGAGAAATATTTCCAAACAAATTGTGATAAAATGGGGTTGGGAGGAAAACGAGGGGAGGGGACAGACGAGTGACATTTGGTCCAAATTTGGAGCTGCGTCCAAGTTTCAAATTCCGTCCCAATGTGAAGCACTTTGCTGGGCTCTTTACAGCTGATCAAAATCCCAGAAAAACATTTAGAGAGAAAAAAAAATCAAAACCTTTTCCTCCAACATTTGGAATTTTGCCAGTGAGCCGCTGAAGTTTCTGAATTGTAGACAAATCTTAACCAAGCTCTGGGCTCAATCCCACACCCTGGGGCCCGATCCAGCAAAGCACTTAAGCACACACTCAACTTTAAGCATGCGAGTCGTCCCACTGACTTCAACAGAACTTCTGGCATGTTTAAAGTTAAGCAGGCTCCATGGGGCTTCCCTGGCTCAGGTCCCACCGCTCAGCGCCTCACAGGAGCAGGCCTCGAGTTATCCTAGGATAATGCACGAGGGGGCGGAGTCTGCTTTTCCACTGACAAGTTGGCACACCCGGTAGAAGGCTGTTCTTAACAGCACAACTGCCTGGTCCTCGGCTCGTGTGAACTGGCAGACACCAACGAAGCTGCAGCCAATTCATACCAGCTAAGGATCTGGCCCCACTGACTTTAGTGGAGCCACGCAGATTTACCTACATCGGGGATCTGCCCCATTAGGCGGATTTCACACCGGCACGTGTCTTTTTTGTCACGTTAAATTCTAGTTCAAGGGCGTAAGTGACGCATAGATCTGGAGTCGGCCTGCTGAATGGGGGTGAATTTTACATATTCTGATTGATTGGAAGATTTTTTTTTTTAAAAGGCTTATACTTTGATATTACGTTCTCAAAGTGTTAAAAATACACACACTAGAAACATTTCTGTGGGAGGGCGTCTCAAACCCACCACAGCTGGTGGCTTAAAAATTATTAATTAAGAGGATTTATGCTCTTACAATTTTTGGAAGCACAATTTTTGCAGGCAGCCGTTTTCCAGACACACAAGACTGGTTCCTTTCTCCCCCCCGCTTCTCTTTTCACTAAAAAGGAGATCAAATGGTCAGACATTCCAGGTGAGGAGGAAAAGTTTTTAATTAAAAAAATCTAAACAAAAAAAACCCCCTCACCCTTTCTTTCTGCTGCAGCTGCGTGCGTGAGAGAGAGGGGAATGTATCTGCAGTTAAAAGAAACCATGACTAATAAAGATTGGAAGCAGATTTGAGATCTACTGATGAAAACCACTATATTAATAATATCACCTCGCAGGAAGATCTGGGTAATTACAAGTCTGACACAAAACGCAGCTGTAACAGCGTGTGATCATCACACCATTGTGGAGTTGGCAGAAGGGTTTTACAGCCACTCACACTTCGCATAGGGATATTCGGCAAGGCAGTTTAATAGGGAATAAAGGACACAGAACCATAGAAACGTGGGGCTGGAAGGGACCTCGAGAGGTCGCCCTGTCCCACTCCCTCCGCCGAGACAGGGCCAAGTAAACCCAGACCATTCCCGACAGCTAATCGTCCAGCCTGTCTTTAAAACCCTGCCAGGATGGAGATTCCACCACCTCCCTTCCACGCCTGCTCCAGAGCTTAACTCCCCCTCTAGTCACAAAGCTTTTCCTAATATCTGACCTAAATCTCCCTTGCTGCAGATTAAGCCCATTACTTCTTGTCCTATCTCCGGTGGACAGGGAGATCCCTGCGCCCTTTATAACGGCCCTTAACATAGCTGAAGATTGATCAGATCCCCCTTCCGTCTCCTTTTCTCAAGGCTCACCAGGCTCAGGTTTTTTAACCTCTCCCCATCGGCCAGGTGTTCGATCCTTTTCGGCGCTCTCCTCTGGCCTCTCTCCAGTTTATTCACCTAAACTGCAGCACCCAGATCTGGACACAGGACTCCAGCTGAGACCTTGCCAGTGCCGCGGAGCGACAGTGACCTCCCACACCTGACCCGCCACCCTCCTGTTAATACACCCCAGAACGAGACGGCTCTTTTTAGCAACTGCCTCGCTCTGGTGGCTCACAGTCATCTATAACCCCCCGGATCCTTCTCAGCCGTCCGACCTCCTGCCCAGCTAGTCCCCACTTTGGAGCTGTGCAGCTGATTTTTCCTTCTCCAGTGAAATACTTTGCCTTTGTCTTTCCTGAATTTCATCTCGCTGGTTTCAGACCAGGTCTCCAATTTGTCCAAGTCGTTTTGAATTCGAGCCCTGTCCTCCCAAGTGCCCGCAAGCGCACACACCCCCGGCTTGGACATCTGCACATGCCAGAAGCGCGGGTCCTACTCCATTATCCAAGTCATTAATGAAAATATTGACAAGGACCAGACCCAGGTCTGACCCCTGCGGGATGCCGCAAGAGTCGTCCTCCCAGTTCTACAGCTATAACTCCTCTTTGAGTCTTCCCGCCATCCATCTTATACTGATTTCACCTAGATCACACCTCCCTCGTTTGCTGATGAGAAGGTCACGTGTCAAAAGCCCGCCTATAATCAAGATCTATCATGTCTATTGCTTCCCCCCACCCGCGAGGCCAGTAACCCCGTCAAAGAAGGAAATTAGCTTGGTTTGGCATGATTTGTTCGTGACCAATCCATGCTGGCTATTCCTTGCCACCCCATTGTCCTCTAGGGGCTTATAAACTGATCGTATGCCGGGAGGAGGTTGTGATTATGTCACACACCCAGACAACACAGCTACGCCGGCAAAACTCCGTAGCTAGACGAAGCACTACACACAGAAGTTGCACCGGTTTAAGGTCAATCGGTTTAGTTGTGTGTGGACACTCTTATATGGGTTTCAAACCGGTTTAGCTTGCGCCTGTAACTTTAGAGGCAGGAGCCAGGTTTAAAGTCATATAGGAATGTCCACACACACAAACGTCGCATCTAGTTTAACTACATCGGTGTGAAAAATCACACCCTTCGATCCAGTAATAGACGTGTGGGTGTAGGGTAGGTTGGAGAGAAGGGAAGCGCTTTGCTCGTCTTCACGGCAGATTTAACCCGGGTTCAGGTGCTGGTTTCCCCCATCACATGCTTTGCATTCAGATGCTGCTACCCGAGCCACATGGTGCAGCTGCCACCGGACTCCGAGCCACATGGGGCAGACGCTGAGTTAGCAATCTGAGGGATAAGCTAACTGCAGTCACAACAATCAATAGATGATGGTCCTCCAATCCCTTCCCACAAGCCCCCTCGGTGGCCAATGCTGTGTACTCTCTAGCCATCTGACCCAGGGCCAGAAGTGATCTGCCTTCACATGCCTCTGCTTAGTGTTCTCAGGTTCACACCACTGCAGCGTCCCCACGGAACGGCCAGGGTTTGAACCCTCCATTGGGGAGAGCCTGGTGCCTGTGAACCCCCCCAGGGACAAGCCAACAACGGTTTTGATTTTCTATCTTTCTACCAATCCCCTCTCCCCATCCGCAGTCACACACACAAAGTGATCCAACTTGCTACAGCAACTAGAGAGACTGTCCGCATGGCGTTGCGCCTCCATCCTTAACCTCCAGCAGCTGATCACCCCAGTCTGATCCCGCTGGGGTACAGGGCTACACAAGGAGGGTTGGAGAGGGGGTCAGACCCCAACAAAGTTACTATTCACAGCCTCTCAACCCCGGAAATGTAGATTTTTGTACATTACATTTTAAATGTTTTTTTTAAACTTTCCCTGTCCCCATAACATACTTATGGGGAAAGTTTTATCTGTTGCAAGGGGCACCAACTTAAAATGAAAACAGAAAGTTGCCAAAAAAAAAAAAAACTAAGAGGGATAACGATGTTTTCATGGTGGCATTTTAATTTCCAATTTGGGGGCGTGGTTGGTTTTTTTTATTTAAAAATGTTCACAGATGCAACAACCACAACAATGGTAATAATACTTAGCAGCTTTTCCAAGGTAAGAATCATTATCCCCATTTTGAAGATGGGGAAACTGAGGCACAGAGAGGGGTAAATCAGTAGCAGAGCTGGGAACAGAACCCAGGGATCCTGACTCCCAGCCCCCTGTGATAACCACCAGTCCACACGTCATTCCCAGAGCTGGGAACAGAAACCAGGAGGCCCTGACTGCAAAGCAGCAGAGAAGTGAAACTGACTAGAAAGGGAATGTGAAATTAACCAGTGTCATTTCAAGAAAACATACAGCATCAATTCCAGGAATGGAAACAGGGCCCAGTGCTTAAGAAGCAGCATGTGAATAGGTCAATGAACACACACGCGCTTACAGATGAAGCCTGTCTGTGTTTTCAGGATCGGGGTCTACATTTTTAAAATCAGATCTTGGGATCCTGCCATTAACCGGAAAGGATTCAAATAGATCACTCTTTTTCTTTTGCCTCAACAATGCCCCTTGCTATTTAAAAACCAAACACAGCCTTGCATATGGCATTCAGGCTCCCATCTCTGCTGGATTTTGGTTTTACATCAGTGTAGCTATAGTGACATCAGCGTCAACCCTCCCCCCCGCCCACAAAAAAAAAAAAAAAAAAAGAAAAAGTTGTATCAGGTTGAACAAAACCTGTTCACTCTGAAGCAGAACGTTTTGTTTTGGAGCATTTTTTAATCCTATTTCTAAAATAAAATTGCAGGTCACATGTTATGCTGAAACACTGAAATAATTTGAAAATGTCAAAACAAAACGTTTCGGGGGAGGGGTTGGGCCAAAACAATTTGGTGAAACTGCCCTGTTTCGGCGGCGAATCTGCCTTTTTCAGCTAAAAGAAATCTCAGCCAACACTCTTCACCCAGCTCTGCCGCTGAGCTCGAATGTCAAGTTAGTAACCCGACACCCCTTGGCTGGGGACTGAATCTCAGACTTGTGGCAAAAAGATGTGGCCCATTAGAGGATTCAAACCTTTACATGCAGCCTGGCCACTCGAGGGAGACAAAGCAACAGGGAATTAGGTTGGCTCTGCCCAGAGTTCAAATCCCCATAGGAGTCGCTGCACTCGGATTTTACACTATGTGGTTGGAAGGGGAAAGAAGGAAAAAAATCCAGTGTAGACGCAATGTGAAAAGACATCACAACCAGGAGCGTTGCTCTGTCACTTGCTTAAAAAAGGAAGAAAAAAAGCCCCCATTCAGAGACGCACACGTTAAGACCCATCTTTTATCTCCACCCTCATCACTGCAACACGCGGATGGATGAAAGAAAGCAGTGGGACTTTGGCACTTAAGATGAATAAGGTCAAAGGCCCATTTTGACTGAATTCAAGAGGAACTTAAAGAGGTGCTTAAAGTTAAGCGCATGCTTATATGCTGTCTTGAACAGATGCTTTTTAGAAATCAGGGTCTTAATTGGGATTTTTATTTTCCTGTAAAATCATACGGTCACACTCTGTACGAAGGCTCCATTCGCAAGCGGTTTGCACAGGGTTAACGACGCATGGTTAATCAGTTCTCAGGGACGGTTATTGAATCCAATGGGAAGCTTAGACCCAGCTGCAACACATCCGTCGCTCCTGTCTTTGATATGCTTGAGACATGAGCCATCATTTATTACCCCTTTGCAAACCACCTATAAACAGAACCTGCGTATAAAGCGTAATCAATTATTTACAGATCTATTTAAAGAGAGCTCATTAAAAGCACGGATCCTGCACAACCCGAAGGGGGGGGATTTCCCCGATTTGACTCACAAGGCTACCCACAAAAACATCCGCCCGCCCGGGAAGCACAGCGTGAGATCGAAGCTGCCCACACCACCGACCCCTCTCTCATTACCCACACTGCATTAGGAACCGAGGATGATTTTGTTTTTTTAAAGAGACGGTGCAACTTTTTTTTCCCCCTGGCAAACCAGAAAAAAAAAAACACATTAAAATCAAATCAAGGTGGGACGCTAAAAATAATCAACTTAAGAAATTAAAATAAAATAAATCAGTGAATGGAAAGGGCTAAAAGGAGGAAGCGGTTATTTTACTGGAGGCTCTCGGCCGAGGTCCCTGCATCCCCGTCGTGACTGCCGGTCTCAAAGTTGTGCTCCACTCCCATGATGTCCGGCTCCATCTTCCCAGTGTCGTTGATGAACGTGGTGTAGGTGTCCCCTTCTGCCATCAGCAGCTTGAGCTTGGGGATCCAGCTCTTACGGACCACGCGCCGGGCGTTCGTGCACATGTCGGCGGCGATGGCATTCATCTCGCTCTCCTTGAAGTTGGGGGCGAAGTTCTGGCAGTAGACTAGGGAGCAGGGCGGAAAAAAAGACGCTTATTATTCAGGCAACCAGGCTAGCACCCCTCCGACAAGTGTGTTGTGAGACCCCCGCCCAGTGCCAGATCCACAGAGGACAGGAGCCTGTTGGAGGATGGGGGAAGTCAGGGAGGTGTTAAGTAGAACAGGGCAAAACATTTCCCCCCAGCCCAACGAAAAATGCAGCTTCAGCAACACCGAAGTTGTTTTGCAAATTCACGTCAGTTTCGCCTAACTGTTCATTTAGGGCAAAAAGCCTAAAAAAAAATTATACAAAAATATAACTGATTTTTCGGTTTGAAGCAACTTTTCATTTCAATGCATCTGAAAAAGTGGTTTTTCACCCACGAAAGCTTATGCCCAAATAAATCTGTTAGTCTTTAAGGGGCCACCGGCCTCCTTGTTGTTTTTGTGGATACAGACTAACACGGCTACCCCCCCCTCCGATACTTTTCGCTTCAATGTTTCCTTCCGAGTTCAAAGAGTGTCTTGAAATGGTCAAACCGATACACACAGGTTTCAACTAAACAAAACGTTTCGTTTCACCCAAAACTCTTTTTTTCCCAATCTTTTCATTCGCCAACAATTTCAGACGTTTTCGTTTTCACTCCCACCAGAAACTAAAATGTTTGTTCCACCCAAACTATTCCTGGTTTATTTTTACTTTTTGATTCACCAGAATGTTCAAACTCCCGCCCCCCCCTTCCCAACTTTTCTAAATTGTCAACAAACGAAAAAGATCTGTTCTTTTCCCTGCTGTAGTGTTAGGAACCAACTATCGGAAACCAACCAACAACAAAACAAAAATCCTGTTTTCCAGAGTGATTAAAATAGTATAAAAACTGCCGAGATTAGATCTGGGTAAAACCGGTGGGAATTATTATTATTTTCAAAAACAAGCAGCTTTTTAAGCTTGGGCCTTCATTTATTGACTGGCCTGTGCAGCCTCTGGCCAGCAGGGGGCGTGATCTCAGCGATGGGAAATTACTGTCTCTGCCTTTAGATCCCCATTCTCTACCCCCCACCCCCACCTATAACTAGTGTAATTCTCCCTCTGTGCATCTGGGGCCCTCTGTGCTGTTCTGCAAAGGAGAGTCTGGCCCTTTAACAGGGGGCGGGGCCAGGATTAGACCACCCCTTCCCCAGATGCAGAGTACAAGGGTCATGTGACAGGGAGCTTGTGACTCAGAACTAGGGTGACCAGACAGCAAGTGTGAAAAATCGGGGGGGGGGGGGGAGAATAGATGCCTATATAAAAAAGAGCCTGAATATCGGGACGGGTCCCTATGAAATCGGGACATCTGGTCACCCTACTCAGAACAGAGACATCCCAGCAATGTTCAGAACCAGCAGCAGAGCTCCTGGAGGAATTCAGACAGGTCTTGGCATCACAGCCGCCTTCTGTGCCACGTGGGTCTCTGGACCTGGATGCTCAGGCCAGGATCTCCTTAATAGCCTGATGCAAAGGGCATGAGGCTCAATGGGGAAGATGCAACGGGCTTCGGGTCAGGTCCCATAGCGGCACGAGCAGCCCACCTGGACGGGGAGCAGTACCCTCTGCAGGGAGACAGGCTTTCGGAGCCCTGCTCATCCTGCACGGGGCCTGAAGGATGCTGCCTTGTGGAGCCCCCGGGCCCAGCAGAATCACCCACGGCCCCCATATACTCACACTTCACGGCATGCAGGACCCTGCTGTCCAGCGGCTTCCGGCTGGGGTCGTTGGTGGACGAGCGGATGCCGGTGCCGCAGCTGTTTGCCAGAGTGTTCCTAGCGAGGGGAAAGCACTGAGAATGAGAACTAAAGATCCTCTCGCCGCTGCCCTGCCCTGACCCCTAGACCCCCATCCCCTACTCAAATGTGGGCAAAGAACCTGGGAGTCTTTACTCCCAGCACCCCCCGCTCTACCCCCACCTACCATAGGATGAGGGGACACAGTTCTGATTCCTGGCCCCTTGTGTTCTAACCACTAGACCCCACTCCCTTCTCGGAGCTGGGGCTAGAACCCTGGAGTCCGGCCTCCCAGGGCTGCGTCAGGCCTGGCAGGCCAGGGAAGGGGACAGGAAGAGAGAGCCGCAGCCCCACCCCCACAATACAGAAAGCCAAAATTCACCGATCGAAAAAGGACGCCAGAAGCCGCCTCAGAAGCACTTTGTGCCGCGTCCCCGCGCTGACGTGGCAGTTCATCAGCTGCGCCCGGGTGATGTACACGTTCGTGCCTAGGCGGGGTGAGGAAAAAAAAACTCCATTATGTCCCTCTGACCCCCCCACAAGGGGGCGCTCCTAGGGAACCGCCTCCATTCCTGCCCCGCTGCCGAGCTCGCCCTTGGACCCCACAGAACGGAGCCGGAGCAGAACTCGCCCCGGGATGGGAGCCTCGATCCCCGACCTGGTGGCGACAGCCAGCAGCTTCTGCGTGGCGATGAGAGGTCCTGGCTTCGGGGCCACGCGGGATGGGGGACGGGGCTGTAATGCTGCATGCGCTAGGGCACGGGAGGTTAACGATGACGACTGGGGCCCGCTGCTGTGCTCGGCACCCCATGGACCCCCCCACCATGACCAAATTCGGGGTCCCCTGCTGTATCGCCTCCCCCATGGACCCCCTGCCCCCTGGTTGCAGGAAGCTCCGCGGCTGCCGGCAGGGAGCCCAGCTCTGAAGGCAGCGTCACCGTCCAAGCAGCGCAGAAATAAGGGTGCTGTGGTAGGGTATTGCCACCTCTGGCTGCAGCGCTGCCTTCCGAGCTGGGCAGGGCGCTAGCAGCCACCCTGCTCCGAAGGCAGCACAGAAGGAAAGGTGGCACTATCGCTCCCCCCTACAATAGCCTTGGGACCCCCCACAACCGCAGCTTGGGTTGGGACCCCCAGTTTGAGAAATGCTGGTCTCCCCCCATGAAATCTAGTCTTCTGTGCGCTTCCACCCTGCACTATACGGATTTCACGGGGGAGACCAGATTTCACGGTCCGTGATGCGTTTTTCACGGTGGTGAATTTCTTAGGGCCGTACCCATCCTTCAGGGCACGGCACGTTGAGACTGGAGCCCTCTGTCATGCGGGATGCTGCACAGACAGCTCCCGCCCCGACCGAGTCCCCGGCAGTCCAGACCCTGCACAGACCCAGGGTGGGATGGGAAACTGAGGTACAGGGTGGGGGGAACTTGCCCGAGGCCACCCAGTAAGGCGGTGGCAGAGCTGGGAACAGAACCCAGGTCTCACAAGTGCCAGCCCATTGGGCCTCACTGCCTCTCCTGTCACTGGCTCCCATTCGCCAATGCCCAGGAACACGTGCTCAGCTCCCGGGAAGGGAAGAACCCCACTGAGATTGGATCAAGCACATTCACCTGCTGCAACTCAATTAGCCCCCCCTCTCCCCCCAACCCAGACTGGTCTCTGCCTCCTCCCCCCCAAGTTCTGCCCCCCCGCCCCACACACCTGTCACGAGCTCCAGCTTCTCCGCAGGGTCGCCCTCGTCGTACAGCTTGGGGTGACACCGGTTCCCGATCTGGTTGATGAGCTCGGCCGGCAGCGACGCCAGGTCCTGCCGCACCCGGATCCGGTTGCGAGACTCAGAGGCCACCTGGTCGGGGAGGGCTTCCACCTTCTCTGCAGCTGCTGCGGGCCGGGGGGAGTAGAGGGTGAACACACAGAACACAGCTCCTGGGCCTAAACGTTCAGGCTGGTGGGGTGGGGGCAGCCTGGGAGCCAGGACTCCGGGGTTCTTTACCTGGCTCTGGGAGGGCAGTGGAGTCTAGTGGTTAGAGCAGGGGGGGGACAGAGTCCGGACTCCTGGGTTCTACTCCCAGGTTTGCCACCGACTCACTACAGCGACTAGGATCCGAGATTCTTCATGTCAGTTTCCCTTTCTGGGGGACGATGGTAATTTTTAACCCTCGCACAGACGGGATCTGGAGCGTGAGGGGTTTGTCTCTCCCCTGTTACAAGGGGGACCACCGGCCCAACTCCCCTCCCCCGCCATGGGGCCATGTGAATTTATCCCCTGGGTAAACGCCCCTGGCAGACGGGCTTCTCTAGCCGCCGAGTGGGGTGAGCCCCGAGAAAGACCCTCAGCCCCACCGCTGAGCCCTGTTTTGATAGCAACCTGGGTGTGTGCCCGGCCCACTGGGACCTGGGCTGAGACCCAGCGAAACTCAGGCTGAGCCTTTATCCAAGGAGAAGCCTGGAACGGCTGGAGAAACCCCGGAAAAACCAGCATCTCCAGGCCTCGCTCAGGTCGTTGATTTAAGGTTTCTACGCCCAGATGTTGCCCCTCACATCCCTGTCTTACCCCCACCGCTGGGGTATCTGGGCGCCTCACAATCTTTAATGCATTTCGTAGAATCACAGAATCTCAGGGTTGGAAGGGAGCTCAGGAGGTATCTAGTCCCACCCCCTGCTCAAAACAGGACCAACCCCAACTAAATCATCCCAGCCAGGGCTTTGTCCAGCCTGACCTTAAAAACCTCTAAGGAAGGAGATTGCACCACCTCCCTAGGGAACCCATTCCAGTGCTTCCCCACCCTCCTAGTGAGATAGTGTTTCTAATATCCAACCTGAACCTCCCCCACTGCAACTTGAGCCCATTGCTCCTTGTTCTGTCATCTGCCACCACTGAGAACAGTCTAGATCCATCCTCTTTGGAACCCCCTTTGAGGTAGTTGAAAACAGCTATCAAATCCCCCCTCATTCTTCTCTTCTGCAGGCTAAACAATCCCAGTTCCCTCAGCCTCTCCTCGTAAGTCATGTGCTCCAGCCCCCTAATCATTTCTGTTGCCCTCCGCTGGACTCTTTCCAATTTTTCCACATCCTTCTTGTAGTGTGGGGCCCAAAACTGGACACAGTACTCCAGATGAGGCCTCCCCAATGTCGAATGATCACGTCCCTCGATCTGCTGGCAATGCCCCTACTTATACAGCCCAAAATGCCGTTAGCCTTCTTGGCAACAAGGGCCACTGCTGACTCCTATCCAGCTTCTCGTCCACTGTAACCCCTAGGTCCTTTTCTGCAGAACTGCTGCCCAGCCATTCGGTCCCCAGCCTGTAGCAGTGCATGGGATTCTTCCGTCCTACGTGCAGGACTCTGCACCTGTCCTTGTTGAACCTCATCAGGTTTCTTTTGGCCCAATCCTCTAATTTGTCTAGATCCCTCTGTATCCTGCCCCTACCCTCCAGCGTATCTACCACGCCTCCCAGTTTAGTGTCCCAGTTTCTCCTCACTGCATTCCTGGGAGGCAGGGCAGGGATCTCCAGTGTACAGATGGGAAACTGAGGCACAGAGAGACCAAGCAACATGCCCAGAATCACACTGGGAACTTGTGGCAGAGCTGGGAATTGAACCTGGGTCTTCAGGGCACGGGGTAGCGCCCTCACCACGGGGCCACCCTTCCTCTCTTGAGTTCTCTAAGCTCTTCCAGGCCAGACTCTCCTGCTAGCGTAGCTGGATTCACCTCGCAGTGCAAACAAGTCGTTATCCTTGCCCGACAGCAAACGTATCGCACCCAGCGGCCGAGCAGAAGCCCCGCCCCTTCCCTCAGCCACTCCCCAAAGGGGTGGGGCAAGAAAAGTCCCTCCCCTTCCCCCAGCCACTGCTCTAGGGAGAGAGAAGCAGTATAAGCTCCGCCCCTTCCCCCTCCCTGTGCCATGCCAAGGGGGCAGAGCATTAGCACTCCTCCCCTTTCCCAAGCCCCTCCCCTAAGGGGCGGAGCATTAAAGGGCCCCTCCCCACTCGGCCACTCTCACCTGTCTGCCCTACATTCATCATGCTGTACATCGTGTACATGTTGCAGATCTGCCGGTACTGCTCATCGGAGCCTTCCTCGGCCGCGTCCTCCTCTTCGTCCTCCTCGTTGTGATAGGAGCTTGGGCTGTCGCTCGTGTAGGCGCTGGACGTGCCGGGGCTGGTCTGGTCGGATGTGCTGGGCCCGCTCACCACGCCGGACCCGCCGCCCCCTCCTGCTTGCACCCCCTGCTGCTGCTGCTGCTGCTGCTGCTGCCGGTTGCCTCCCAGGTCCTGCGTGGAGAACTTGGCCATTTTGCGGCTCCCGTTGTTGCCTCCTCCCCCACCTCCGCCGCCTCCTCCCTCCTTCTGGCCGTTGTCCCAGAGCCGCTTGACCACGAACGTGCACTGGACGGAGTCCGACTCCTGCTGCTCTGTCTTGACGCGCGACACCAAGGGCAAGGGGGTGTTACAGGAGGGCCAGGTGGAGGTCTGGGCCACGGGGCTCTGGGGCTCGGAGGAAGGGGTCTCCTCGGCGTGCAGGCCCTGGGAGTCGCAGCTGGGGGAGCTGACCTTCAGGAAGAACTCAGTCCCTTTCTCCATGATCTCCTGGATCTGGAGGAAGCCGGCCGTGTACATCAGCAGGAACTGGTCTCCCACGTTCATGCTCAGCCGGCCCGTGTAGCAGAAGCTGAGGATCTGCTGGAAGGACTGGGGCTGCACAGCCGCCGGCAGCTCCACCACCGCGCTCTTGCTGTTGTTGAAAAGGTCCCGGAAGTAGGAGCTGCTGGCCGCCAGGACGGCCCGGTGCGCCTTGAAGGCGTGGCCCTTCACCACCACCGAGACGTCGCAGTAGAGCCCCTGCAGGCGCTGCTCGTTCAGGCACTCCAGGATGCTGTTCCCGAAGTTGGGGATCTCCATCTGCAGCGTCTGCGCCATAGTCGCCTCCTCCTGGCTTGGGGTGGGGGTGGGGAGGCGGCGGGGGGGCTGCTGGAGACAGGGAGGAGGGGAAAGCCACGGGGAGGGGAGAGGAGGAGACGGACGGATGGACACACATGACCACAGGTGGGCATGGCCCATGACGGACGGACGGGTGGGTAGGGATGCACATGGACCACAATCAGATACACCAGCGGAGATGCAGGGTGACGGACGGATAGGGACGGATGACGGCAGATGGAGACGGACAGGTGGGGTAGGTGGATGCAGATGTGGAGAGAGGGGGAGAAAAGGAGAGGGGAGAAGAGAAGACAAGGGGAAGGCAAAGAGGGAGAGCGAGAGGCGGGGATGGGGGAAGAGAACCGGAGGGGGGGAGACACAGGAGCAGGGTTGGGGGACATGATAAAAGGGAGCGGGGGGGAATAAAAAGGAAAGTGCGTTAGCCATTTGCCTGGCTGGGGCAGAGTGGCCCCCTCCCATCAGGCAGGTTCCACTTTAAGATGCCGCTGTGTGGGGCCCGCATTGTATTTAAACCCTGGGGAACGAACCCGCAGTGGGGTCCAGCCGAAGGGGTTGAACCTGATGCCTCTGGATCCCACAGCCGGAGTCCCTCCGGAGCTAAAAAAGAAGCCCACTCGCTCAGAAGCAACAGCAGGCTAATAAAACCCAACCCGTGTCCGTAGGATACTGTCACAGCCCCCACGGCCAGGAGGGACCATTGTGATCTGTAGAACCCAGGCCGGAGAACGGCCCCAAAAGAATTCCACGAGCAGAGCTGTGAGAAACACACCCAGTCCCGACTGAAAACTCATCAGTGACGGAGATGCTCTCGGGAAGTTGTTCCAATGGTTACTCTCAGTCTGAGTTTGTCTAGCTTCAACTTCCAGCCAAAGGATCGGGCTAGAACCTTCCTCGGCTACACGAGAGCCCGTTACTCCCCAGGCAGATACTCGGGCTGTGTCAAGTCACCCCTTAACCTTCTCTCTAGTAAGCGAAATGGATTGAGCTCCTGGAGCCCACCATTATGGGGCAGGTTCTTTCCTTTAGATCATTCTCGTTGCTCTTCTCTGTCCTCTCTTTAATTTATCAACATCCTTCTCGGATCCCGGGCACTGGATTCCAGCCGTGGTCGCCCCAGTGCCAAATCCAGAGGGAAAATCACCTCTCTGCTCCTACTCCACATTCCCGTCTATACCCCCCCAGATCCCACTAGCCATTGTGGCCTCAGCGTCGCCCTGGGAGCTCCTGCTCAGCTGATTATCCACCATAACCAAATCTTTTTCAGAGTCCCTGCTTCCCAGGGGAGAGCCCCCCAGGCTGGAGGCACGGCCAACGCTCTTCGTTCCGAGCCGGAGACATCTACAGTTGCTGTAATAAAACACAGTGTTTGCTTGCGCCCAGTTTACCAAAGGATCCAGATCGCTCTGCGTCAGTGACCCGTCAGCTTCACTGTTTGCCCTTCCTCCAATCGGTGACAACTGCAATACCTCACCCCTCCCACACCGTAACGGGAGGTAGGGCGGTGCTATTCACCCCATTGTACAGATGGGAAAACTGAGCCACAAAGCAGCCCAAGGTCACACGGGGAGTCTGTGGCACAGCAGGGAACTAAACCCGGTCTCCCAAGTCCCAGGCTGGTGTCCTACCCACTGGAAAACCTGGGACCCCTGGATTTTAAAGCATGAGCCTCAGCTACCTCTGCTAGAAGACTTGGCTCTGTCCACCAAGGCTAGTCCAATCTTTAAGTAGCTCAGTCACCACTCCAAGGGGACAGAGCACCACACCTCGTGGGCGTGGTGTGCGCGTCCAATCCCTCTTGGACGCTTGCCAAGTTTTTGGCCTCCACGCCGTCCCACAGCAGTGAGTTCCACAGGTTAATGATATGTTGTCAGTACAAGTATTTCCTTTGATCCATTTCATAATGGTGACAAAGACACAGCGCGCCTCTGAGCGCGCACAAGCTCTTAGCCACGCGGCCATCTTTTCTCCAAACACTTGCTAACCAGGCAGGAAATCAGAGCCACTTTCATGCTCCCAGCCCGTCACTGAGACCTGCCAAGCCTATCAAATCGCTATGCAATGAAGCTGGGAGGAGGGTTAATTTATTCGTGATTAGCAGAACAATTTGCTAGACTTATTTTTTTTTTAAGCTAATTGATTTTTTAAAAAATCCCAAGAGAACAGGAGAGACTCCACCTGCCTCTGACTCACAGGGGCCCCCAGCCTGGGGCTGGATCGGAGCCAGCGCCCCCCAGAGAGGAAAGAGGCCGTGTCCCAGTTCCTGGCCCCCTGAACCAACCACTCCCCTAACCTGGGGCTGGATGAAAGCTGGTGCCCCATAAAGGGGAAAGGTGCTGAATCCCGTTCCCTCCTGCCCCCGAGCCAGCCAGTCCCCTACCTGGGGCTGGATCAGAGTCGACCGCCCCAGAATGGAAAGGCCCCACACTCCTTTCCCTAATCTACCCCCGGGTGTTGTACGTCTTTCATGGGCGTGGGGGAGGCGAGATGCAGTGAGCAGCACAGGCGAATCCTGCACCATTTCAAGCTGTGGCAGACTCTGAAACCAGGATAAAAAACCGAGCGGGAGTAAACGCTGGCTGAACCAACTAGCCACGCAGGGATGCAAAGCACGAGTGCAGAAAGGGAACCAAGGGAACGGAGTATTGAGTTATCCACCACGTGGTGCGCTTGTCTCCACAGACGCTACCTCTGGGAGCCGGGGACGGGCACGTGCTGATCCGAGTACCCCATCGGCATCTCCCCAACCCCGGAGCGAGGAGAAAACCAAGGCCCCCTGTGGCTTGGTCGTCTCATCAACCCAAGCCCCGATGAGCCGCCTTCTCTCCAGCCCTAGATTTAGCCATTTCAAGAAAGCCCAGCCACTGTGGGTATTCCTAGTGGGTGTGGGACATCCCACTCCTAATTTTACACTGCGGGGGGAGGTGGAAGGCCAAGGTACAGGCAGAAGGGATTTGCCTAAAGCTGCAGAGGGAATCAGTGGTGGCGCTGTAGAGAGAACCCAGGAGTCCTGGCTTCCAGTCCCCATTGCTCCAACCACTAGACACTACTCCCCTCTTAGAGCTGGGCACGGAACCCAGGAGTCCTGGCTTCCAGTCCCCATTGCTCCAACCACTAGACACTACTCCCCTCTTAGAGCTGGGCACGGAACCCAGGAGTCCTGGCTTCCAGTCCCCATTGCTCCAACCACTAGACACTACTCCCCTCTTAGAGCTGGGCACGGAACCCAGGAGTCCTCGCTTCCCACTCCTCCTCCCCCATTCTAACAGAACAGAATCCTCCACCCCCTGCCATCCCAGCCTTATTCCTTAGCTTCCTATTCACCTCTTTTCAAGCTCATTCTCCCTCTGATTTTTCTCTGATTTTGAAATATTAGGATGCTCAAGTCTCTTCTTTCTAACAGGGGCAGACCAGGAGTGGGCGCTCGCTGAGCCGCTCAGTGTCAGGGAGAAGCCAGGGGCTGAACCTTTGAACAGAGAGCCTTTTCCTCACAGCCGTCTGGCCAGGGTGAGCACCCGTAAGTAGCTGCCATGGATGGAATTCCACCGCGGCAGCACTTTGTAATAAAGGCAAAAGTCCAATCCCGAGCTCTCCTCCAGCACGCCTCACGAACAGATCTCAGAGGAGGTCATCGTCACCCTTATTTTACTGATGGAGAAACCGAGGCACGGAGCGGGGTAAGCGACTCGCCCAAGGGCCCCCAGCCGGCCAGTGGCAGAGCTCGGAATAGAACTCGGACGTCTCGAGACCACTAGGCCGCACTGTGCAAGGCTCTGTACAAAAGCAAACCAAGATGACGGTCCCACTCTCAAGCCGCTCATGCCTCGGCATAAACGGATTCGTTCTCTGCGCCTCCCAGGGCCGGAATTCCTAATGCAAACCTTTCCGGGCACAGGCACCATCCTAACAAAAACAAGGGCAAGTTTTTCCTCCACCTTATTCTGCAGGCTACTTCTAAGATTCCTTCTAAAAAAAGAGAAGCGAAAGGAAGGTCTTGTGGTGAAGATAACGGACCGGAACTCGGGGGCCTGGGCTTCGTTCCTGGCACCGCGCAGCCTCGTCTACTTGGAAAAGTCAAACTGGTTTAACTCACATTTGGTTTTTTTTAAAGACCCGGGTAACCCCTGCATGGATGATCTGATTTCAGTCGAGTTTAAATCCGTCTCTAATCGACTTGAACCAACTCCCGAGAAGCTGCTTTTACACCGAAACCGGCGTGCCCCTTCACACCGCTTTCACCCCGATTGGTTTACGTTCACACCTTCGCTTCAAAACCGGCGCAACTTTTTCATGCAGACAAGTCGCTTCACGTTTCTGAGCCTCCGTCGCTGCAGCGATAAACCAGGGGGATGGATCCTGCCTTTGTCCCCTTATTTATAGGGCAGCGGGTTTAAGACCAGGAGGGACCATTAGATCCTCTAGTCTGAACTACCGTACACCCAAGTCCTTCAGTTTCACTCAATTACCCGTGTGCTGAGCCCAGCAGCTTGTCTTTGGCTATTGCCGAGAGGCACCAGGATGCAGATTCCACCTCCTGGAGGTTTGTTCCAATGGTGAATCGCCCTGAGCGGTAAAAACTGCCGCCTTCTTTCCAATCTGAATCTGTCTGGCTAGACGGAAAGCTCATTGGAGCAAGGCCAGCCCCTCACCCTGTGCGTGTGCAGCTCCTGGCATGAAGGGACCCCCCAATCTCAGCCGGAGGAGGGTCTGTGCAGGGCCCAGATCACTGCAGCGGGTGGGTGTCTGTGCAGGCCCCAGCATGAGGGGGCCCCCAAATCACAGTTGGAGGGGTGCACAACACAACCAGGCCCCAATTTCGCTCAGCACAAGCATCCTACAGAGACACGGTGAAATCCTAGCCCAGGACAAGTTATCCCACAGCCCAATCTTTACTAAGCAACCCAGCAAAAAAATAAGACCAAGGTCTTCTCAGCCCCGTTTCCCCGACCACCATCTTACCCGACGGCCAGCCCCTGCCGATCAGAGCTGGCTGCTCCTCCGCCCTGATCCCACAGACACAACGCCAGCTCTGAGCCACACCAGCTTTGGAGACCTCTGCTGAGTCTGGCTCGGCCCAGCTCCCACCCATCCCACAGGCACTTTGGTGCTGGATCAGAGACTCTCTGTAGCCCCAGAGCAGGACTAGCAACCCTCACTCGCCCCTGTCTCAGGGACCCGCCTCTGGGGGGGGAAGGGAATTCACTTGCAGTTCCTTCAATCCTGCCGACTGCAGCAGCCAAGGAAGGAACACGGCTGAGACCCGACAACTCGTTCCACCTAAGGGGCCGCCTGCCTGATTGGGGTGGCTTTCAGCCTCCCCCAGTCCAGGGAAGAGTAATACCTCCAGCCCAACTAGTCCCCCTCGGCCCCAACCTCTCTCTCCACCCACTCCTGCCTGCTCACCACCTGGTTCAGACACCTGATACCCGCCGCCGCGGTTCCCAAATCGCAGGAGGAAGGGGTAGGGTAACCGTCAGATCAGAGGGAGCCTTTCACATCAAACTCAGGGACACTGACAGACAGGCTGGGGGAGTGGAGACAGTGGCTCCCTTGAGAAAACTCCCCTGCACTCGCTATTGATTTGCATTGGAGGCCCTGACCCGCGTCTCTGACCCAAAGATCTTTTAGTTTCAATACACTAAGCACAGAGACTTTGGCATGCTACCATCTCTGCCTCTCCTGGGAGGGAGAGGGATGCCACAGCCTCTTTAGTGGGGGTTCCCCTCTGCCAACCCCACTCCGAGCGAGGGGAACCCCCTGGTGGGCAGAGCCCCAGATTCCTGGGGAAACTGAGGCATGGGGCAATGCGGGAACAGACCCACGTCTTGCCCCAGGGCAGTGGGCTCCCCCACAAGGCTGCCTCTGTGCCTTGGGTTTTGGAACCTGGGTGACGTTGTGTTTTTAAAGTCACGGCAGCCCGGAAGGATCACTCTTTTTGCCCGCGATCCACCAGAGAAACCGACTGTCGTGACCTATTTGCAAGTGAGAGAGAGGAGGGCTGCAGAGGAGCCGGCTTTCCCGGCAGCTGGCACATATCAGAACGAGACACCGTCAGGTTAGAGCATGTAACAGAACCTCAGATCCTGCAGAAAAGGAAATCAGTTTAAAGGCACGTGCAGCAGGGACCAGCCGGGTCTTGGGACATCTGGGTTCTGTTCTCTGCCACAGACCTGGAGTAAGACACCCTCTGGCCTCAGTTTCCCCGTTTACCACTTGTTCACTTAGACTGTAAGTTTGTTGGGACAGAGACGTGCTCTTCTAATGTATCTGTGCAGCACCTGGTACAACGGGCGCCTGATCTCACCTGCGGCCTCTAGGTGCTACCCTCATAAGGGTCAAATCCTGCATTAGCAGAGTCAATGATGCAGGATCAAGGGATAAGGAGGGGCAGTCCCTGCCCCAAAGACCCTCCGCGCTCTCCTGTACTTTTGACATTTATCTCAGCAGGGCAGGGAGAACCTTCTTCGTCAGTTTCATCTTCCCTGGTCTCCTGAAATCAAGGAGGTTTGTGATTCCCATTTTTTTTTTTAAGGTTAATTTTTAAAACCCATTTAAATCAAAAGTTTTTCTGCCCACAGTAAGTTCTGTAAAACTGTTACAAAACCTGAATTCTGGGCCTGTTTATTGTAAACAGCGCCAGACTCCAGACGCTCTCCCTCTGTAATTTAACAGAGCGATGGTTACGGGGTGACTCCATCACAGTCTTTAAGTACCTACCTGGGGAACAAAACATTGATCATAGAAGGCTCTTCTAGCAGACAAAGGTCTAACAAGAGCTAGTGGCTGGAAGTTGAAGCTAGACAAATAAGACACAACATTTTAAGAGGCACAACTTACAAAGGGCTACTGTGGATTCTCCATCACAGGCCATTTTAAAATCAAGTTTGGATGTTTTCCCAAGAAATCTGCTCTACTTCAAACCGGAATTAATTCAGGGAAACCCCAGAGCCTGTGGTATTATACAGGAGATCCCGCCAGCTGATCACAGTGGTCCCTTCCGGTTTTATAATCTATGAAGACAATTTAATGATTTGACTCTCAATAATAAACACTTGATGCTTATTTCTTCCACGGGTTTGACAGGACTCTGCACATGATCATTAACCAGCCTCCACGTGCACCCCATGCTCCTTCACCCAAGGCTGAGTCAGTATCATTATCCCCATTTTATTGATGGGGAAATTGAGGCACAGAAAGGCGAGGCGACTTGCCAGAGGTCACCCAGGCAATCAGTGGCAGAGCTTGGAATCTAGAAGTGCTGGTTTCCAGCATCTCCAGCTCTCACTTCCAGACAATCTGTGCCAAAGACAGGAATAAGAACCCAGGAAGTCCTGGCTTCTACCTTCCTATCCTAACCACTAGACTCCAGAGACTAGACCCCACCCTCCACCCATCTGGGAAGAGAACCCAAGAGTCCTGATTCTCAGTCCTCCATCCTGACACCGATTTATAGGTACCCTCATACTACGGCGTACAACATGAGGGATCGCCAACCTCACCCCTGGCTAAGGAGAACAGTTGCCCCCGGCTTGAGATTCAGGAATTTTGGTGGGAGTCAGGACTCCTGGGTTCTATTCCCAACTCTGCCACTGACCTGCTGGGTGACCTCAGGCAAGTCCTTCCCGCTTTCTGTGATCCCATGTCCCTTCCCACCTGTGCCTGTGCAGTGCTCCGGCTAGGGGGACCAGACAGCAAGTGTGAAAAATCGGGACAGGGGGTGGGGGGTAATAGGCGCCTATATAAGACAAAGCCCCAAATATCGAGACCGTCCCTGTAGAATGGGACAGTGGGGCGCAGTGTGGGCCCACTGATCTCGGCTGAGGCCTTTAGCTGCTTTTGCAATACAAGTTACTATCATCCAGTAGGAGAAACGAGAAGGGCTTTGCCTGATCTGCGCCCCATAATAGCCCTCGAGGTTTTTCTGGGAGCCCCAAGATACCAGATTGGGGCACATTGTGAAGCATGTTTTACACAGGCCACAAGAATAAGGCCCTGCCTCTCGCTTCCCTAGGCTGTTTTCAGACCTACCCACACAGCCACCCACTCCTGCATGTTTAATATCCAGTATCCAACCCCGGCTCTGCCAGAAGCATCAGAGGAATAAGTTGCCCGTCAGCTGGAACCCTCCCCACCCGATCCAGCACCTACTCCTGCCACTCTCACGGATCAGCCTCCTTCGCTGCCCGGGGCCCCAGGAAGCCGCATGCCCGGCTCCCGCGGGGATCACAACCCCTACAGCTCCGTTCAGGCTTAAACTCAGCGCCCCCCAAGGCGGCACCGTAACTCACTGACCTCTGTCCTAGGATCCCAATCGCCTTCCCATCCGGAGCCAGGGGCAGAACCCAGGAATCATGGCTCCCAGTCCCTTCCTACTGCTGTAGCCGCTACACCCCGCTCCTGAACCCATGTGTCCCGACTCCCAGCCACCCTGCTCTGGCCACTAGACTCCACCGCATCCCAGCACTGGGGAGAGAACCCAAGAGCCCCGGTTCCCAGCAGTGTGCTCTAACTACTAGACCATCCTGCCTCCCCAGTGCCGTGACAGAGCCCCGAGTTGCTTAGCGTTTGTGGCGTGTCCAATCTACGCCACAAAGACAGTCGCAGAGGCAGCCCTCAGACCCAACTACCGTACTAGGTCTTGACAAGGAAGCAACACTGAGACACAGGGCTCAGGAGACCGGAGTTCCAATCCCAGCTCTGCCACCGACTCTGGACAATCCACTTCCCTGCTCCGTGCCTCAGTTTCCCCTCCCACGCAATGTCTATTTAAATTGCAAGCTACTTGGGGCAGGGACTCTCTCGCACCCTGTATCTGTGTAGCACCCAGTATTATTTATGTTACTTGTACGGCCTCCCATTACCATAGTATCTGAACACCTCACAGCCCGCAGGGCAGGGCTATTGTTCCCACTTTACACATGGGGAAACTGAGGCACGGAGAGAGTATGGGATTTGTGGTCTCTCAGGGAATGTGCAGCAGAGGAGGGAATTGAACCCGGCTCTCCCAAGTCCTAAGCAAGTGGCCTAACCTATAAGGGGCTGGGGTCTGCGTACCTCAGGGGTAGCCCATATATAGAATCCGGCTCGCTACCCCTCTGTTTCAACACTGTTGTAGCTAAGTGGAGGCTGATCCTGCCGGGACTGTGGACTGAGCTACTGTACACGGACGCCAGAAAAGGTCCAGGGGTGAGGTTCAAGCTTAAAAACCAGGATTTATGCACAAGACCCACAACCCTTCCCCCCAAATCCATAAAGAACGGCAACCCCAAAACTGCAACTCAATCAAACATGGCTTGAAAAAAATATACATTCCCCAAATAGAACCAGCAACCCAAACAAAACAATAGAAATGCATCTATAATCCCAACCTGAACATTGCAACCGAAACAAATGGAATAGAAGTGAAATACAACCCAGACGAAACAATGCACTTATTATCTATCTATCTATCCACACACACAACCTGAAACTTGCAACCCAAAGAAAATGCAACACAACATGTGTGTTATCACACACACACACACTCTACAGAAACCTGTGACCCAAACACACAGCAAAATTAAATTAACTGCAACCCAAAGCAGACAGCAAAACCTGCACCCACCCGCCTCCAACACTGTAAATAAACTGAAATGTGAACAATCTGCAACACAAACGAATTGTAAAGCTTTTCTGGCGAAGTGAAGAAATCCTTGCTACACCTTCAAGTCAACCCACTCTGGGGTTGTTCCAGTTGCACAAGCCAGAGTTTTTCCAGGGAAAACTTCCTGGTTTTTTTTGTTTGGTTGGGTTTTTATTTATTTTTACGGGGGGGGGGGGAGGGATCACCCCTTTATCCCTCCCCCCCTTTGCCAAACACCACTAGCTCCCAACACGTGGCAAGGGAAGGGCAGTCTGGTTCGCCCCCACCCCTCCTCCAACCTCCCGGCCTTGCTACCCCCAAATCCCCAAGTAGCTGAAGTTTACTTTAGGCTGGTGGTTTCAAGCAGCAAGATAACAGAACAAAAGCCCATCTAGGCCCAGGGGGCTGCCAGGGCGGGAAGACCCCAACTACAGCCAGGAGAGGGCCCCCATCCTGGGGGGCAGCCCCCCATAAGGGCTGCAACAGAAGAGTTTCTCCACCCAGGAGCCTGATCCATTGGGGGATTCACCCCCTCCCCGGAAAGGGGTGCGTAAGGAGAGGCCTCACCAGGGTTTATTGTGGGGGATGCTGATTCTCCTCCCACAGTGGGTGGGGAGATTTGGAGGGACTAGGAGGAAAGTGTGGGGGAGCCAGAGAACTCCCCATGGGGCAGAAAGTTTCCTGAAGGCGCTGTGGGGTGGGCAGGAGCTGGGATGGCTCAGATCAGGGAGGCCTCTTGGGGAGAGGCGGGACCTGGAGAAAGGCCTAGCTCGCCTTCCCCCCCCCACCCCCCAACCACCCAGGGGAAGGGGTGCAGGCTGCTTTTACTGGGGAGGGGTCCGCGCTCCAGGGCAGGGCATGTGGGGGGGAGGCCTAGAGGGGAAGAGAAGAAATTTCCTCCTTCTCCACCCATGGGGGTTGCAGTCAGGGTCAGATGGGGGGACTGCAGCAGAGGGAGGCGGCATCAGCAGTGTTAGATGAGGGACTGCAGCAGAGCGGGGCAGAGAAGGTTACCCCAGGATCAGGGGGTTACAGTGAGAGAGTCAGATGGGGGACTGCAGCAGAGGGGGCAGAGCAGGTTACCCCAGGACCAGGGGGTGCAGTGGGGGTGCAGCAGAGATGGGGCTGAGCAGGACCCCCCAGGATCAGGGGGTGCAGAGGGGGGGATCAGATTGGGGGGCAGAACAGGTCCCCCCAGGATCAGGGGGTGCAGTGGGGGATAGCAGAGGGGGGCAGAGCAGGTCCCCCGGATCAGGAGTGCAGTAGGGGTCAGACTGGGAGGCACAGCAGGTCCCCCAGGATCAGGGGGTGCAGTGGGAGGTCAGGCTGGGGGGCAGAGCAGGTCCCTCCAGGACCAGGGGGTGCAGGGGGGGTCAGGCTGGGGGCAGAGCAGGTCCCCAGGACCAGGGGTGCAGTGGGGTGCAGCGGGGCGAGCAGATCCCCAGGATCAGGGGGTGCAGCAGGGGTGCAGCAGAGGGGGGCAGAGCAGATCCCCCGAGGACCAGTGGGTGCAGTGGGGGTCAGGCTGGGGGCAGAGCAGATCCCCAGGATCAGGGGGTGCAGTGGGAGGTCAGGCTGGGGGGCAGAGCAGATCCTCCCAGGATCAGGGGTGCAATGGGGGTCAGGCTGGGGGGCAGAGCAGATCCTCCCAGGATCAGGGGTGCAATGGGAGTCAGGCTGGGGGGAAGCAGGTCCCCCCAGGATCAGGGGGTGCAGTGGGGGGTCAGGCTAGGGGGGCAGAGCAGGTTCCCCCCAGGATCAGGGGGTGCAGTGGGGGTGCAGCACAGGGGGGCAGAGCAGGTCCCACCAGGATCAGGGGTGCAGTGGGGTCAGGCTGGGGAAGCAGGTCCCCAGGACCAGGGGTGCAGTGGGGTGCAGCAGAGGGGGCAAAGCAGGTCCCCAGGACCAGGGGTGCAGTGGGGTGCAGCAGAGGGGGGCAGAGCAGGTCCCCCAGGACCAGGGGGTGCAGGGGGGGTGCAGCAGAGGGGGCAGAGCAGGTCCCCCAGGACCAGGGGGTGCAGCAGAGGGGGCAGAGCAGGTCCCCAGGACCAGGGGTGCAGCAGAGGGGGTCAGGCTGGGGGCAGAGCAGGTCCCCAGGACCAGGGGTGCAGTGGGGTGCAGCAGAGGGGGCCAGAGCAGGTCCCCAGGACCAGGGGTGCAGCAGAGGGGGCAGAGCAGGTCCCCAGGATCAGGGGTGCAGTGGGGATCAGGCTGGGGGCAGAGCAGGTTCCCCAGGACCAGGGGTGCAGTGGGGGGTCAGGCTTGGGGTGCAGAGCAGGTTCCCCCAGGACCCGGGGGGGCAGTGGGGTGCAGCAGAGGGGGCAGAGCAGATCCCCGAGGACCAGTGGGTGCAGTGGGGTCAGGCTGGGGGCAGAGCAGATCCCCAGGATCAGGGGATGCAGTGGGGTCAGGCTGGGGGCAGAGCAGATCCCCAGGATCAGGGGTGCAATGGGGGTCAGGCTGGGGAAGCAGGTCCCCCAGGATCAGGGGTGCAGTGGGGTCAGGCTAGGGGGGCAGAGCAGGTTCCCCCCAGGATCAGGGGGTGCAGTGGGGGTGCAGCAGAGGGGGGCAGAGCCGGTCCCACCAGGATCAGGGGGTGCAGGGGGGGTCAGGCTGGGGGGAAGCAGGTCCCCCCCGGACCAGGGGGTGCAGTGGGGGTGCAGCAGAGGGGAGCAGGGCAGGTCCCCCCAGGACCAGCGGGTGCAGTGGGGTGCAGCAGAGGGGGGCAGAGCAGGTCCCCCCAGGACCAGGGGTGCAGCAGAGGGGGCAGAGCAGGTCCCCCAGGACCAGGGGTGCAGTGGGCAGAGCAGGTCCCCCCCAGGACCAGGGGGTGCAGTGGGGGTGCAGCAGAGGGGGGCAGAGCAGGTCCCCCCAGGACCAGGGGGTGCAGCAGAGGGGGGCAGAGCAGGTCCCCCCAGGATCAGGGGGTGAAGTGGGGGTCAGGCTGGGGGGGCAGAGCAGGTTCCCCCAGGACCAGGGGGTGCAGTGGGGGTCAGGCTGGGGGGGCAGAGCAGGTTCCCCCCGGACCAGGGGTGCAGTGGGGTACAGCAGCGGGGGCCAGAGCAGGTCCCCCCAGGACCAGGGGGTGCAGTGGGGGTGCAGCAGAGGGGAGCAGGGCAGGTCCCCCCAGGACCAGCGGGTGCAGTGGGGGTCAGGCTGGGGGGGCAGAGCAGGTCCCCAGGACCAGGGGTGCAGTGGGGTGTACCAGAGGGGGCAGAGCAGGTCCCCAGGACCAGGGGGTGCAGTGGGGGGGTACCAGAGGGGGGCAGGGCAGGTCCCCCCCGGACCAGGGGGTGCAGTGGGGGGTCAGGCTGGGGGGGGCAGAGCAGGTCCCCCCAGGACCAGGGGGTGCAGTGGGGTCAGGCTGGGGGCAGAGCAGGTCCCCAGGACCAGGGGTGCAGTGGGGTCAGGCTGGGGGCAGAGCAGGTCCCCAGGACCAGGGGTGCAGTGGGGTCAGACTGGGGGCAGAGCAGGTCCCCAGGATCAGGGGTGCAGTGGGGGTCCGGCGCGGGGGCAGAGCAGGTCCCCCCAGGATCAGGGGATGCAGTGGGGTGCAGCAGAGGGGGCAGAGCAGGTCCCCAGGATCAGGGGTGCAGTGGGGGGCCAGGCTGGGGGGGCAGAGCAGGTCCCCCCAGGACCCGGGGGTGCATTGGGGGTCAGGCTGGGGGGGCAGAGCAGGTTCCCCCCGGACCAGGGGGTGCAGTGGGGGTGCAGCAGAAGGGGGCAGAGCAGATCCCCCGAGGACCAGGGGGTGCAGTGGGGTCAGGCTGGGGGCAGAGCAGGTCCCCAGGACCAGGGGGTGCAGTGGGGGTGCAGCCGAGGGGGGCAGAGCAGGTCCCCCCAGGATCAGGGGGTGCAGTGGGGGTGCAGCAGAGGGGGGCAGAGCAGGTCCCCCCAGGACCAGGGGGTGCAGTGGGGGTGCAGCAGAGGGGGGCAGAGCAGGTCCCCCCAGGACCAGGGGGTGCCGTGGGGGTGCAGCAGAGGGGGGCCGAGCAGGTCCCCCCAGGACCAGGGGTGCAGTGGGGTGCAGCAGAGGGGGCAGAGCAGGTCCCCAGGATCAGGGGTGCAGTGGGGTGCAGCAGAGGGGGCAGAGCAGGTCCCCAGGACCAGCAGGTCCCAGGACCAGGGGTGCAGGGTGCAGCAGAGGGGGCAGAGCAGGTCCCCCCAGGAACAGGGGGTGCAGTGGGGGTGCAGCAGAGGGGGGCAGAGCAGGTCCCCCCAGGACCAGGGGGTGCAGTGGGGGTGCAGCAGAGGGGGGCAGAGCAGGTCCCCCCAGGACCAGGGGGTGCAGTGGGGGTCAGGCTGGGGGGGCAGAGCAGGTCCCCCCAGAATCAGGGGGCGCGGGGGGCCCCGCCCCGGGGCGCAGGCCGGCTCCCACCTGTGCACAGGGGCGGTCTCCGCGCAGGGCTCAGCTCGCCCTCGCCTCGCAGCAGCAGCAGCCATTCATTGCCAGCCCAGGCCGGCTCAGCCGAGGGCCGAGCGCTCCGATGCGGCAGCGGCCGCCGCCAGCCGGGCCTCCCCTTGCATCAGGCGCACACACGCCCAGGCGCGGCTAGCTGAGCCCTGAGCTGGCTGCTCCCTGCTGGGCCCAGGGAGCATGCCCCCCCCCCCCATCTCCTGGGCTGGGTTCACTTTGGGGCTTATCCCTGGGGAGGGGGCAGAGAGATGGGGGTGCATGGGGTTAGACAGATAGGTTAGAATAACAGAATCATGTGGATCTATTATATAGACGCACAGAATAATAGAATCACAGAATTATATTATTCTATGTAACTTCTCTGCAGTAAACTTTTTTACATTATACTAAGTTCAGTGTCCTAGTGCTAAACATATATATAAAGTCATAATATGATTATTATGATTATATAATTTTAATACAGCAACAATATACAGATAAAGTTAAGAGCAGAAAAATCGTGTGTATATATAGATAAGAATAATAGAATCATGATTCTATTGTACATATACAATTTCTCTGCACTAAACTTATTCCCTCCATATTTATATATGCATGCAAAATTTAATATCCTGGCATTAACTTTATATATATATATATATATATATATATATATATATATATATATAATTTTTATAAACTAATATATATATAAAGTAATGATCTATCATAAACATATATGTGTAAAAAGTCAATATATTATAATTACATACAAATTTAAACAAAGAAATATATAAAGTTTGGTGCAGATAAATCCTATGAAACAGGAGGGTCAGACTCAACATATATATAGAAGAGGCAGGTACCATGCTTAGGAAGTTTGGATCCAGAAGCAAAATGAATCTTACAAAAAAAAAGTTGGGGGGATTGTTATGGGAGGAGTGGATTAGAAGGAGAATTGACCCCCCAAATAATAAAATTTGGGGTTTGGATTGACAGAAGTTTCCTCCAATTTTGGATCCAGAACTGACCCCAAAAAACACAAATCTGTAGGGGGTGGAGAGTTAACCCTTGAAACCATAATTTCTGGAGGCAGATTAGGAGGTTTCCCCAAATTTTGGACCCAGAACTGCCCCCTTAGAAAAAAAAATTGGGGTGGTTGAATTTCCCCCATATTTGGCTCCAGAAATTATTCCTTTGAAATCTTAAGGGGAGGAAGGAAGATAAGGAGACCGTTCCCTCCAAATTGGAGGGGGTGCGGGTCTGGATTTTCCAGATGGTGTCTGGATTATTCCTCACCCATGTTCCCTTATGGCCCTGATCCTACCAGGTGCATCCCTGATTGTCAGGAGGAGTTGGGTGTGGTGGTGGGTCTTTTTGGAGAGGGATTGGATTTTCCAGCGGGGTCTGGAGCCCTGCCCCTTTTATAGCTCTGGTTCTGCTGGGAGCACCCCACATTTTCAGGGTGTTCAGATCTGGGTTGCTGAGATGGCATTTTGATCCTCTCTGTATTTTGAGGGTCATGTTAATATCTGGGGTTCTGGCCCCACACACCCCAGTCAAGCCCGGCCAGGAGGAAGAGACAGACAGTTGAGTAGCCATATGTGGGGAAGGACTAGGATGGCCAATAGGCCTTGTCTAGCTGTGGAGTCTGCAGGCCTGGCATGCACCTGGGGACCCTGGAGGAGTGGGGATGGGGAATCAGCTTAATTTGCAGCATCCTCACCCCTTCCTGGGAGGCTGCTGAGGGCTCTCAGAGGGATTCTTGAGCCTCATGGGGAGATAAGCTGGGATGGGTTACAGACATTGTCCCCTCCCCACCCCCACCAGGCCTGTGCAGAGGACTAGGGAATGGGAATACAGATCTATACCCACTGAGCCCCTCTGCTCCAGGGGAGGGGATAGGGCCAGCTACGGATCTCCACCTCTCAGGATATGTGCAGTCCTCAGGGAGTCTGCTGGATCCCGATGGGGCTGGGGGTGGGGAACCATAGCTCAGTCCACAAAGTGGCATGTTTTGCACCCCTGTTGCCACGTGGCTTTCTTGACATGGCTGCATTTTGTGGGGTACTGGATGGATGTCTCACGCCGTTCCCTGTGTTGTGCCATGGTGGCTTTTATCATCAGGCTGCCTGGGTTGCAGTCATGATGCAGCCACATTAAAGGGGGAGCAGCCTGACAGTGATCCTCAAAAGAGGGACACGCCCCCGACCTGGCAGGGCTCCTCTTTAACCCAGTCCCTAGCTCCGCTGCCCCCCTTCTCAATGGGATAGATTTTCCGGTCGCGTTTTGGTCACAGCTGCCAAGCTATTTGTCCCTCTAGCCGCCCTGTACATGGCACCTCCCATTGGCCGGATCGGGGTCACCTGATCGCTCCCCGCAGGATACAATATGGCGCCGCCCATATAGCTGCTCCTGGAAGGCGTGGAGGGAAGGCTGAGCTTGCTGCGCTTTCTGGGTGAGGGAAGCCTGGGGGTGTTAATTAGGGGAAGGGGATACTCTGCCCCTCGCCCAAGGGAGGGCTGCGTGGACTCAGGATAAATTTAGCTTTGTGTGTGGGGGGTACCTCAAATTTCAGCTCTCAAATCCTCAGCCTGGGGGAATTGGGGATTATTCTCCCCTTTCCTCCTCCTCCTCTGAGTTATCCTGCGTGAGTCTCAAAACCTGGTATCGGCTCCTTAAACTGAGTCACCCTCCCATTCCTCCCCCACGTGAATTTTGCGGGATTGAGGGCCCCCCCCCCCGGTCCTTCCAGTGGTTTGAGCTGGCTCCCAGAAAACGTCAGGCTGAGGGGGAACGTGGGGACGTCTTGCAGTGTCATTGTAAATCTCATGACACCTGGTGGCTTGTCTGCCCCCCCCCCCCCGCCTGAAAACCTCAGCTCCTTGTCTCATGTGACTACATTAGAATCTCAAGTTAGTTTTTTTTTTTAAGAAAAAATAACTATCCTCCCTCTATTAGGGTTGCTACCTCTGAGGTACCCCCCAAAAAAACCACAACCCACCCTGTGGTATCTGAACTGTTTAATCTGGGGAAATTACCACCAAAAAAAGGGATGATCCTGGGGGAAACCTAGACTGGTGACAACCCTAGTCCTTGAGCTTGTGGTGAAAAGCTTGAAGAAGTGAACCCCCATGGCACCCATGTGAGAAATCAAATAAAAAGAACTCTGTTATTTAAAAGAAATCTGATGACTTTAAGGCAACCTTGTGACTTTTTTTTGTTGTGATGACTAATTTTTAGGTGCGTGGGGCTGACAGTGCTGTTGTATTGCAATAACACCTAAGAGTCTGAGCCATGGAGCAGGGTCCTGTTGCGTGAGGCACTGTATGGACGCAAAGATACCCTGTCCTACAGAGCTTATGATCTAAGGGTTTGTCTAGACACAGTTTTTGCACTGATTTTTTTTCTACGTACGTAGTTAGATCATTGCCACACCTTATTGCGGCTGTGGTTATAGTAGTATATAGATGTGCTGGTAAATTTACCAAAACAAGCTCTGCTGATCTAAAAACCCTTATGGGGTAGGGCTGCATCCACACCAGATTGTTGCAGCAATTTAACTAGAGCAGTTTTCCCACAAAATGCAGGTAATAGCACTTCCTTCCCTCACAGTGGTTGTGAGTAGAAAGACATTAAAGATTGTGCAGTGCTTGGGTACGACGGGAATGAGAGCTACAGAAGTAGCGTTTGCCTGCTCATTGTCAAAGCCACTTTGTTGTCCTAATTCAGATTCCTCCTCAACTCTCCTATGCCATGAGGGCTAAAAAAACATGGCAATGGCTGATGTACAGAGACCGCTGCCCATTACGCTCGCTGATATAATTTCCTTGTGCTCCCTGTCTATAGCCATCTGTTACCTCTTCTTGTATCTAGGTTGCAGGCACTTTGGGGCAAGGGCTGTCTTTGTTCTGGGGCTGAACACAGTGAGGCCGTGGCCTGTGATTCTTAGGTGTTACTGAAATACACTTAACATACAGTGCCCAGTGCACTACCACAATACAAACTGTAGTAAGACCGTAGTTTATAAAGTATGTGGGGATCCTTCAGGGACTGTTTCTCTCTTGTATTCTGGGGACAGCTGTGACACAAGATGTTCTGATGAAGGCTAAGTCCACTCTACTGGCTTGGTTTATGAGACGCTGCATCCTGCAGCCGGGCAGAACTGTAACAAATCAGCTGGCTGGAAGGGGCCGGAGATTCCCGCCACCCGAAGATCTGCCAGCCAGAAAGCTCTGTCCTTCCAAGGACATGGAGGGGGAATGCCCACAGGAAGCCAATGGCTCCCATCCAGAGCAGCGTGAGGAGCGGCCGCCTACATCTGATCTAGCGGTGGATGCTGGGAGCTGCGCTGACCCCGTGAAAACTGGGGAGACCGTGATCACAGAGGGGAAAGCGAAGATCATCTTCCCCAGTGCTAACGAAGTGTTCTACAACCCCGTGCAAGAGTTTAACCGAGACCTGACGTAAGTACAACTAAGAGGGGGGCCTGGAGCTGTCTGTCTTAGGTACTTATCTGGCCCCCATCATGGTAATAGATGAGCACTTTGCAACCCTTCAGTGAGGCTGGGCAGGGCTATTATCCCATTGTACAGATGGGGAAACCGAGACACAGGCTAAGTGATTGGCCCAGGTTCATACAGGCAGTATGTGGCAGAGCACAGAATTGAACGTAGGGCTCCAGAACACCATCGTTCCTCTCCTATTAGACCATCCCTCTCTAGTGCCAAGCACTCGCTGTTGGGGAGGGGCCTTAACGTGTCTCCAATCAGGGTCCCCCCAAATCCAGTTACTTTTCAAATCAGGGCTAACAAGACAATAGAGAGAATTGCTTGGAAAAACTGCGCAGAAGCATGAGTCCATCGGGGGACATGGCCTAGATCTGAGCCTTAATGGGCACTAAGGCCTCTGTGTGTGTGTGTGTGTCTCTCTCTCTCTCTCTCTGACCTTCTGCCTCAGGTGCGCCGTGATCACAGAATTCATTCGCCTTCAGCTTTCGGCCAAGGGGATTCAGAGTAAGTGGAAATGTCTGTCTGTCTCTCAAGAACATCCCCCGCCCCAATGCAGTGAGCAGGATGGTTAAATTAGTCCGACCCTCACTAGCACCCTGGCTTTCAAAGCCAGTCGGGACCACTGTGACCCTCTGGCCTGCTGTCCCGCCCCGAGACTCCCACCTTGAGCCCAGTGCATCAGGCCAAGGGAATGCCAGGGGCTCGGCTCTGATTCTCAGTTATTCCCTTTCCGCGCTGCTTGCAGGTGGGAATTTTAAGCTGCTTCTGTGCTCTCTCTAGTTTGAGCTCCTCCTTAGCCCAAAGCTGAAGCTAGGCTGCTCTTACACACTGTTCCTATCGCCCCTGGGATGCAGGGACTAGCCGGAGTACTGGATGCTTTGGCATAGTGGGCAGATCGGGGCATGGCCAGAGGCTGGGAACAGGGATGGTTCAGGGCCTTCCTGTTAGCTCCTCAGCCTGGGAGGGCCCCTGCACAGAGGGGCATCCCGTCCTCCCACCCCAAACTGCAAGGCCTCTTTGCCCACTGAGGTCTGAACCCAGAGACGCTGCCCAGTCCCCTTAACACCCAGATCTGTTGCGGTGCTGGAGTGGGAAGGGAGGGATGGCTGACACCCTCGCATCCGCCCCCACCACCCGCTCTGTCTCTTGCAGTTGCCGTCCCAGGAGAGGAGAAGGTCGAGAAAGTGGTTGTGGATCTTTCCGAAGGGGAGGAGGCTGGGCCGGAACCAGCGCCCGACGGGGAGGGGGCAGCGCAGACGGCGGCAGTGGGAGAAGTGTGCAAGGTGCGTATAAACCTAGCGCTACCGTCACGCCAGGCACTGCCCGGAGTGAGAAACAGTCCCTGCCTCAGAGTTCACGGGCCAGAGAGACCAGCCGATCCCTCTTTGGGTAGGATGGGTGGGTTCCCCTAAATCGCTCCACCCCAGCTGTGGCCCTCCCACACGCTCTGGGTTTGAAGCAGGGTGTGGGGAGGGAAGATTCTCCCTTGACCATCCCCCCCAGTTAGGGAGGAGCCGAACCCTCTCCCCACTTATGCTGCCTTCACCCACGGCACTGCAAAACCTGTCTTGGTGCGAGCAAGCTCTGGGCAGGTCTGCGCTCGCCCCTCCAGCTCGGTGGGTGCGCAGGGTCTCGCTAACCTTGCAGGGGAATTGGAGTTTGGCATTCAGACGGATGGAGAAACTTCCTAATCCACTGGGCTCCTGGCATCAGTGTCTGGGCAGGAGTCTCCAATGCGCTGAAGCCTGTAACCCACGTGATGGCTGGGCCGTGGGCAGAGGTGGATGAGCCTGCTTCAGCCGTAGCTAACAGACCTGGGCTTGTAGCTCGGGCATCAGGGGCGTGTGCTGTTGGATCCAGAGGCCCTGGGTTCGTTTCCCCACCGATCGCTGAGATGTGGTCCCTTCCCCACCCTGCGCAGGAAGGAGTGCGGATCTTGGAGGCTTTGGCCGCCTCGGGGCTCCGCTCCATCCGCTTTGCCAAGGAGGTGCCTGGCCTCCAGGCCGTGGTGGCCAACGATTTCTCCTCCAAAGCCGTCGAGCTCATAGCGAGGAACGTCCAGTTCAATGGAGTCGGGCACCTGGTGACGTCGAGCTTGGCCGATGCCAGGTAAAGCGGGGGGGATGGGCCACTGGCGGCATGTGCACTGAGCGGGCTGTTCTCAGCTGCCCACCGGGTTGGCCTGAGCTTCCCAATCCAGCTGGCTCAGAAGCAGGAGGGTGAATGGCCTTGTACCTGGAGGATTTTGGGGGGGGGGGGGAGAACGGGACTAAGCTCTGGTGATGGGATCTGGCGAAATCCCCAAGTGGCTGGTGAGCAGGTAGCGACTCCTGTGTCTAATGCGGTGGGCGGGTTCGCGGGACAGGCCTCCAGCCACCACGATCGCTAACTGTTGGCACAGAGGTGGGTTGGAAGCTGTTTGGGGCAGGGATTGTCTTTGGGTTCTGTCTCTGTGCAGTGTCGGGGGGCCCTGGGCCACAACTGGGCACTTGGATGCCACCAGAATACACCTAATAAATAACAAGCCAGGGAGACTGTGCCCTCTGGGGGGGGGGTCTCCAGTGCAGGGGCTGGGAGAGGGGCTGTGTGGGTGGGGGCTTGGCGGATAAGAGACCTCAGATATCCTAAGCTGTGAACTGGCCCCAAAGGCCTCCCTGGCTCTGCACTTGGGACCCCCCCACTCAGCATCTGTCCCCGTCCCGCCGGCAGGATGCTGATGTATCAGCAGAAGGCGGAGAAGCATCCGTTCGACATCATCGACCTGGACCCATACGGCAGCCCTGCCACCTTCCTGGACGCCGCCGTGCAGGCGGTGAGTGAAGGAGGTGAGTGGGGCGGGGGGGAGGGGGCAGCACCAGGGCTGCTGGCGCTGCGAGCTTCCTCACAGCAGTGACTTGCCACATTTGCAAGCTTCCATGGATGCCTTGGATGTAGGATCTGGTGGGTTAGAGCAGGGTGGCCAGGAATCCGCACTCCTGGTTCGATCTGGCCCGGGGGCAGGTCACTTCCCTCCTCCACCTCTGAAGCGAGGCCCCCAGTGGCTGTCCCAGGCTCTGAACTCTGGGCAGAGACCCACCTAGGCTGGGTTTTCCAATCCTGGAGCAGGTGAGGCCAGTGGCTGGGGGAAGAATCCTCCACTGACCACCCCCGGGATGTCCCCCTTGCAGGCCTGCTGTGCGTGACCTGCACCGACATGGCGGTGATGGCCGGGAACAGCGGGGAGACGTGTTACAGCAAGTACGGAGCCATGTCCATCAAGGGCAAGTTCTGCCACGAGATGGTGAGTTGGGGGGGGAGAGGGGGGGCTTCTGTCTCCATGCCCCATCCAGCTGCCTGCCCCCTAGAGCAGTGGTTCTCAAACCGTAGCAACCTGACGACCCTCAGTTTGATTTAAAAATTTTCATGGACCCGCCAAGCCGGTTTCTAATTTTCTCCAGGGGTGTGGAACCCCCACTCCACCCCTCCCCCAAACAGCACCCTGCTGTCAAACAGCTGTTCCGCAGTGTGCAGGAGGGGCTGGGAGGGAGGGCGAGGAGTTGATCAGTGGGGCCGGCGGCCCCGGCCGTGACTCGCTGAGCTGAGTTTGAGAACCGCTGCCCCAGAGGGAAGGGGAGCTCAGCCTGCTCCCTGGCCCATTTAGCCCTGGGGCCCTACTGGTCCTGCTCGGGCTGGGCTGAGACCTGGCGCACTCGTGTCCCAGCAGAGCTGGGCGGGGGAATCCGGCCCAGTATTGGAAGGGGAGTGTGGCCCCCGGGGCCGCACCCCAGCGCTCCACCCCTCCCCGCTCCTGCCGCACCCCAGCGCTCCACCCCTCCCCGCTCCTGCCGCACCCCAGCGCTCCACCCCTCCCCGGCCACTCCTTGAGGCCGGCTCCGCAGCGCCTGTTCGAGACCCCGTTTCCACGCGCAGGCCCTGCGGATCATCTTGCACAGCCTGGACCTGCGGGCGAACTGCTACCAGCGCTACATCGTGCCGCTCCTGTCGGTCAGCGCCGACTTCTACATCCGGGTCTTTGTGCGGGTCTTCACCGGCCAGGCCACAGTGAAAGCCTCTGCCAGGTGAGCGTTTCATCCGGGGCTGCCGGCCAAGAAGCCCACCCTGCTCTCCACAGCGCCCCCTGCTGGAGAGGCCAGGAGCTGCCCCAGCCCTGCGGCGCCCCCTGCTGGCATCCCCACTGCTTGCTGTTCACTGCATCGCCTCCTGTCTCTGCAGCAAACAGGCCCTGGTGTATAACTGTGTGGGCTGCGGGACGCACCACTTCCAGAGACTCGGCAAGATGACCAGCCACGGGAGCAAGTAGGAGGCTCTGGGTTCTCCACCTCAGCCCGGGACAGGGGCTGACTCCGATTCCTGGCCCCGGAGAGCAGCAGGAGGGGACCTGTCCTCGGAGCTGGTGCCCATTGGATGGGAGGGTCCGGGGCTGGGCGGTCCCTACGGAGATGCAGAATGGATGGGGAGAGTGGAGAGGGGGGTCCCCAGCTGGAGGGAGGCCTGGCCTGGGAGAGCTGGGGGGGGTGGAGCTGGACTAGATCTCAGGTTAGGAAAGGGGGGGTTGGAGGGAGGCTGGGATGGAGGGGCGCAGCTGGGGGAGGGGCTGTACCCCATTAGATCTCTAATCACCGTTCTGATTGATTCAGTTTTAAATACTCGGCTGCCTCAGGCCCCCCAGTGGGCCCCTCCTGTGAGCACTGCCACCAGCGGCACCAGGTGAGCTCCCCGCTCCCCCCAGTGCACCCCAGTCCCGTACGGCCGGGCACGCTGCCCTCACCTGCCGTTCTCTCCCCCAGCTGGGTGGCCCCATGTGGGCGGAGCCCCTCCACGACCCAGCCTTTGTCCAGAGGGTCCTGTCGGCCTTGGGGAGCAACCCGGGCCGGTTCGGGACACAGGATCGGATCCAGGGGGTGCTCAGCATGGTGACCGAGGTGAGGGGCCAATGGGGGGCAGAAGGGCCCTGCTGGGGAATCGGGTTGGCTTTTGGGTCTGAGTTGGGGAGCCTCTGGGAGGGTGGGACCTCTGGAGGGGGGCAGGGCCTGTGCTGAGCCACCGTGTTCCCCTCTGGCCAGGAGCTGAGCGACGTCCCGTTGTATTACACCCTCGACTGCCTGAGCAGCACCATCCACTGCAACACGCCCTCCCTGCTGCAGTTCAGGTACTCGGGGCGTTACGGGACCCGCCCGCGGGCGCCGGGCAGAGCCGGCCCAGCCCCCGCCCCTGCCCCAAGGAGCATCTGCTCTCAACACCCCTGGAGTGGGCGGGGAAATGAGGCACAGAGCCGGGAAGGGACCCGCCCCCAGGAGAGCGGGGGCAAAGAGCCAGACGGGGCCCCCCCTCCACCGGGACACGCTGCCTGTAAGGCCGGGAGTGAGGCTGGGGCTGGGGCTGCAAGCAGCACATTTCCCCCCAGGGGAAGAGCACCCCCCCTCCACTCACCACTAGGGGGTGCTGGGGAGAGCTGCTGCCCCCACCTCGGAGAGCCCCGGGGCCCGCAGGCAGCGTGGCCTGAGGGCTCCCCTCCGGTTCCAGATCCGCCCTCCTCCACGCCGGCTACCGCGTGTCGCTCTCCCACGCCTGCAAGAACGCCATCAAGACGGACGCGCCGCCCTCCGTCCTCTGGGACATCATGAGATGCTGGGTGAGTTGGGGGGGCTTAGCGTTCCTCATCCCCCCCCCAGCCCCAATCAGGTCACAGCTAATGGGGACCCCTAGCTGGCCGTGAGGCTGGTGACGGTAGCGGGGGGAGGCAGGGGGTGGGGGGTCCTATCTGTTGGGCTCAGGATTGAGGGGCACGGGCTAAGCTTCGTGCGGAGGGAGTCCAGGGCTGCTGGGAGTCGAAGTCAAGGAACAAAATGACCTGATCTCTCCCCAGGAGAGACTCCATCCCGTGAAGAGAGAGCGACTCTCCGACACCAGCCCAGCCTTCCACATCCTCTCCGTGGAGCCCACGTACGGCCTGGGGCTTCGACGGGAATCAGGCCGGCACCTGGCGCGCTGCCATCTTTGCTGCTGGTGGGAGGCAGCGGGGAGGCGGCGTGGCCTAGGGGGGAGAACGCTGGACCAGCACGTGAGACCCCTGGGTTCTAGGCGTGGCTCTGCCACTGGCCTTCAGTGTGGGTGGGTCATGTCCCACCGTGCCTCAGTTTCCCCATTTGTAAAACAGTGATACTGACCTTCCGTGAGATCACGGGGGAAGAGGCGGGGGGGGGCTGGTATAGCCTCTCCAGGACCCTGCCCCTGTAGTGCAGAGGGTCTGGGGGGGGACCGCCCAACCCTGCTGCTTCAGGGCAATGCAGCTGGCTAAGGTGGATTAAGGAGGAACTTTTCCCGGGACAGGTTATTCCAGCAGGTGTGTTGCGCAGATGGGAGACGGGGCCCTCTGGCCTGAGCCAGGGCAGCAGGGGGTGGTGGGTCAAGAATCCCAGGCTAGATGGGCCCATGGGGCTGATCCACTCTCCCTGCCCCCCAGGCTGCTGCACCCCCTGCAAAGCACTCAGCCGCCTGTCTCCCTCTCCTCCCTGCCCCAGGCTGCAGGCATCCTTCACCATCCGCGAGGACGCCAACCCCAAATCCAGGAAGCAGGGTCTGAAGCGATTCCAGGAGAATCCCGAAGCGTACTGGGGTCCCAAGGCCAGGGCTAAGGCAGGGTAAGGGGGGCCAGGACTGAGCGGGAGGGGGGTGTGCTCAGATGCAGGACTCCTGGGTTCTATTCCTGGGTGAGTGGGCTAGTTACTTCCTGGCTCCCTGCCTCAGTTTCCCCCGCTGTAGAGTGGAGCTAGGACTGACCCCATCTACCTCCCTGGGGCTGGTTGGAGACTTGACTGGTGGGCAAAGTGCATCTTTGACAGGAAGGCACCAGCTGTGACAGCTGCAGGGACGCCTGGTGGGGAGGAGTGAACGCCAGGGGCTGCTGTTCTACCTTGAATCCAACTCCAGGCCAGGACGACTCTGGATCCGGATTAGAGCAAGGTGCCACCCCTGTGTGGCTACTACCCAGCCAGGCTGGTAGCCCTCTCCTGCTTCCATTGGGTCTCTTTAAAGCCTCCAGCCCCTCTGGCTACGTGAACGCTCCTCAGGGCCTGTTGTTATACAGCTGCCATGCTCCACCCCAGAGGCAGCTGCTGTCCCTCCTGCCTGTAGCTGAGCAAACTCCACTGCTGGGGCTGAAGCTGAAGCTAACCCTGGGGGTGAAAAGCTGCTGGGCTGAGCTCAGCAGCCGTCCTCACCCAGCCCCCTCCTGCCTTTCCAGGGGGGGCATTTCCACCTCCCTGCAGGACAAGAGGAAGCTGCATCAGAACAAGCGGAAGGAGAGAGCGGAGGACAGGAGCCACTTGAAAAACATCCCCTGCAAGAGGCTCAAGGAGGTGAGGCCTGGCCGGGGTGGTTGTGAATCGGGGGTGGGGGGATCAGAGGCGTGGCAGCCCCTGGCCCCCGTGCAGCTGTCATAACCCATAACCCTGACTCTAGCTTCTCTCCCTCCGCTAGGGGAGCGGCGCGGGGGCTGAGACGTGCTGTCCCTCCCCTGAATCGGCCCCAGAGGCTGTGAAGACCGAGAGCCCCCCCCAGTAGCCCGGCCCCGGGCAGGAACAGAGGCTACGGGGCTTTATTTTTTAGTTTGGCGAAGGCGCAAGCGTTTTGTTTTAAGACTGACTGTCGTCCCCCGTCCCCCCCCCAGAGCCTCCGTGCGGCCGGCCATTAAAACAAGGGCCTCTCCTTTTTACGTACAAGCCCAGAGCCACGTGTGATGCTTCTGTGTGGGGACGGGGGGAGCTCAGCCCCCCCCTCCACCGCTTCCCAAAGTGGCCCCAAGGGGAGGGCAGGGCTGTGCCTGAGCCCCCAGCCTGGCAACTCTTCTTCCCTGCCTGGCTGGCTGGACTCGAGGCAGGATGGTGGAGCTGCTCTGCCTCAGTTTCCCCACAGGCAATTGATCAGGCAGGTGGGGGGGGAGGTGGGACTCCTGGGTTCTACGCACAGCTCTGCCCTTGCCTGGGTCTGTCCCCTCCGCCTGCATCCCCGAGCATGACTCTGCCATGAACACCTAGACTGAGGTCCTTGTTTATTAACAGTGGCACTTACACCCCCACTACCCCAGCCTCAGGCTGAAGGGGCAGGTGGGTAGAAATCAGAGGCTGTGCTGAGGAGTTATGGGGGGGCTGGACTCTGCCCCCTTTCCCCCAAAGCTGGGTGGCTTTTCAAGGCAAGTCTCTTCCAAGCCTCCCAGCAGCCAGGATGTGCCTCCCCCAAGTCCAGTTCTCAGGTGGGCAGGGCCCCACCTGGCGGAGTAGGGGGGCAGCAGTTCAGGGCTCCACCTGGGCGGCTTGATCCTGGGACGGAGGTAGGGGGCTGGCTCCCCTTACAGCTCGGCCTGGCCCCCACTGGGGCCCGCGTACCGGATGGTGGCCAGGAAGGTGCGAATCTCCATGGGCTGCAGCGTGACTCCCAGCGGGTCAAGCGGAGGGTAGGGCTGGCGCCTCGCTGCACCTGGGAGAGGAAGCCGGGGGGTTAAGGGCCAGCAGAGGGGCCCTGACTCCTAGGGGCAGCAGCTGGGGGGCCCTGGGCCTAGAAGCTGCCAGCTTTTCCGTGGGAGGAGGGGACACAACCCTCCCCTGTGTCTGTGAGCCCCCCCAGGCCCTGAGAACAGCTGAGGGGCCCACCCCACCTGGAGCCAATGTGCCAGCTGCCCACCCTCCCCTAGGTAAGGAGGCAGGCGCTGGCTGTGCTGTGTGTGTGGGGGGGGAGGCGGGCAGCATCAAGGCTGCTGGACACTGCTCCATGCTCTAGTGCTGGGGGGGACGGGACCCACCTGTGGCTGGCCTCCAGCTGAGCCGCTTCATGGCCTCTCGCTTCTGGTTGGCCACCAGGTTCATCTCCTGCAGGGAGGTGATGGTGAAGGAGGAGAACAGGTGCTGGGGGGTGGGGAGAGAGAGACATGGTCAGCAACTTCCTCAGGTGAACGCTGCCCCCTGCTGGGCCCCCCCAGACCTGCAGGTGAGTAGGCAGCAGCAGCAGCTCCCCACCCCTACACAGGAGACTCCCTCAGGCGGGTGTGAAAACAGGATTCTGTGCTGGCTGTCCTCAGAATTTGTGCTCTACCCCAGAGGTGGCTGCATTTCAGTGCCAGGACTGGGAGCCCTGTGGAGACAGCACCATCCACCTCTGGGTGGGGGGGGGCGGGGGTTAGCAGCAGGTGGGTGAGGGACCCCCTACATCAAACAGTCCTCTAGCTGCTGCACCTCATGTCTAAGGATCCCTTTCCCCGTGTGGATGTGCAGCCAGCGGCAGTGTGGGACAGGGCAGCTGTTCTCACGAGGCTCCTTTGTGTACTGGGGTGATGCTAAGATCCACCCCAGAGGTGGCTGCATCTCAGCACCAGGAAGGGAGTCTGAGCCTGTCAAGGGCGCTAGATGAAAAATCCTCTAGGCCAGTGGCTCAGCAAGTCCCTACGCTGCAGCCAGGCCCCCCTGCTGGCTGCCGGGTACCTACCAGCAGGTCAACAGTGATGGGCTGGGAGCCGTTGGCGCTCTCCCCTCTCTCAAACTGGTGCTCCAGGCGGATGAGGATGGAGCTGGGGTCCCACTGGGCCAGCGTCAGGAGATGGACGGAGGGGGGAAGCTCTTGCTTCAGAGCAGAGAACTGGAGAGGAAGGGGAGACACGGCGTCAGGCTGCCAGAACGGCGCCACCCAAGGGAAAGTTTCAGCAAACTAGAAAAGTCACCACCCAACCCTGAACTATTTCAGTGCCCCAGGCTGCCCCAGTGCCTGCAGGGCAGTGCAGGGTGGATACAACCCGCTCCCCTTCTCCTCCAGGGCCTGGCCTGGGGCTCCCAGCATGCAGCAGTGTCCCCCTACTGCTGAGGGAAGGCGGGTACAGGGGGAGCCCTGCTTTCAGCAGAGAGCAGATGCCTTGTCACAACCTCTCTGTTTACCTGAGCCCTCCGTTCTCTGTCGAAGATCAGCTTGGACAGAACAGCCAGTGATCACCCCAGCTGCTGTCACGAGCGAGTCACCCCAGCGCAGGTTTCACAGGGGGCATAACCCCATTTGTGGAAGGGGGTCGTATCCCCCATCCCCTGAGCAGGGAGCAGGGCAAAGGGCCATCAGCTCTATCCCTTTTCACCTGCAGCTCTCAAAGCACTTTACAGAGGTCAAGCTCATTAGCCCCATTTTACAGATGGGAAAACTGAGGCATGGGGGAGGCAGGGACTTGCCCCAGGGCACTAGCAGAGCAATACCCAGTGCACTACCCACTAGATAACACTGCATAGTCCCTTCCAGGCAGCACAGATTGAAAACAGGTCCCTGGAGTAGAGGGGGGCGGGCACGGAGATTTAATGAGCTACTGCCAACTCAGCAAAGGGGGGGGGGGAAGTGGAAGAGAGGAGTTTAAAATCCAATTATATTTAAATAATGCTGACTTAACCCTCAGTCCTGGCCAGAAGAGGGCAAACACTCCTCCCCCATCTGAAATTTTCCCAGGGAAAAAACTGAAGTTGTGCCCCACCCCCCGCAAAGCTTCCCCCAAAGGGATTTTGCCCCCAGCAATGTTCCTGCCTGAATTTAATCTAATGAGCAGAGAGGAGGAGGCACCTACTCCACATGGGGGGTGCTTGGCCATGATGGGGTTAACCTATAGTTCAGCTGATGCTGGGCTGGGCTGGGCTGGGGAGGGGGCAGGAGCTGGAGGACTGGGAGAAGGGGAGAGGTACGGCAACCAGAAAGACAAGGATTTTCTTCCTTATCCAGCCCAGGTGAGTTAGGAGCTGAATCTGGGTCAAGCAGGGCTGAAACCCCCACACTCAGTTCACAAGTGGGTGAGGCAGTGGGGAACACACAGCCCCTGGCAGGATTCAAACCAGGGACTCAGTCCCCCTCCCTAACACACAAAGCCTGCCCAGGCACCTGCTTGAGGCTGTGCTGCCCCCGGTGGAAGGAAGGGCCCCCGCCCGGGGCCAGGACGAGCTGGGGTGCCATGAATTCCTGCTGGGCCTGCAGCCGGTGCTGATAAGCCGAAGACTCCACCGTGTCCAGGAAGACGAGGTGCCGGCCCCGCACCACCAGGCCGTCGTTGTAGACCCCAGGCTCCAGCAGGGGCTCCCCCACCCCGCGGTTGTCGTCGTAGAGCAGCCGCCGATGCACCTAGCCGCAGGGAGGGAATGTCAGAGCAGCTGCTGGGCTGGGAGCGCCCCCTGCTGGCCAGCCCTGGGCTCTGCATGCTGCACTGGTGCAAGGCTGGAGCACCCCCTGCTGGCCAGCCTGGGCTCTGCATGCTGCACTGATGCAAGGCTGGTGCACCCCGTGCTGGTGCAGCCCTGGGCTCTGCACGCTGCACTGGTGCAAGGCTGGAGCGCCCCCTGCTGGTGCAGCCCTGGGCTCTGCACGCTGCACTGGTGCAAGGCTGGAGCGCCCCCTGCTGGTGCAGCCCTGGGCTCTGCACGCTGCACTGGTGCAAGGCTGGAGCACCCCCTGCTGGCCAGCCTGGGCTCTGCATGCTGCACTGATGCAAGGCTGGAGCACCCCGTGCTGGTGCAGCCCTGGGTTCTGCACGCTGCACTGGTGCAAGGCTGGAGCGCCCCCTGCTGGTGCAGCCCTGGGCTCTGCACGCTGCAAGGCTGGAGCGCCCCCTGCTGATGCAGCCCTGGGCTCTGCACGCTGCACTGGTGCAAGGCTGGAGCGCCCCCTGCTGGTGCAGCCCTGGGCTCTGCACGCTGCACTGGTGCAAGGCTGGAGCGCCCCCTGCTGGCCAGCCCTGGGCTCTGCACGCTGCACTGATGCAAGGTTGGAGTGCCCCCTGCTGGTGCAGCCCTGGGCTCTGCATGCTGCACTGATGCAAGGCTGGAGCGCCCCCTGCTGGCCAGCCCTGGGCTCTGCATGCTGCACAGCTGGAGCACCACCTGCTGGTGCAGTCCTGCTTCTTCAGGATAGGGAGGATACACACAGGCTCAGAACAGAGGATGGTGGTGGTGTTAGGGTGGACTCCAACCCCCCCCCCATGAAACCCCATCCACCTCTGCAAGGGGGGAGTGTGGGAGGGAGGAGCTCAGGGCAGGCTTCCCCCCTGCCCCCATCTCTCACCATGAGCTCCATGGAGCCATCCGCCATGCTGCTGCCCCCCTGCGAGCGATCCGTCAGCACCGTCAGCTGGAACTTCTTGTTCTAGAGAGAAGAGGGAGCCCAGAGCTAACAGAGTGGGCGAGGCCCTGCCGGGGGGGGGGGTCACTCACCCACATCCTCTGCTCCCTCCAGCAGGTGGCAATGGGAGCAGCCCCCCTGCCTCCCCCCAAGCAGCTCTCCTGCTCTTCCATCCCCTTATGCCTGCCTGCAGCTTCCTGGCCCCTTCCTGCACTGCATTTCCCGGCCCCGGGGCTAAGGGGGCAGGGCTGGCTTTCAGAAGACATGGGGCTTGTCCCCACGGGGCGGCGCTCCGAGTCTTCAGCGGCGGGTCCTTCACTCGCTCTGGGTCTTCACCAGCACTGAAGAACCCACCATCGAAGTGCCGCCAGACCCGGAGCGCTGCCCACTGAGTAAAAATTAAAACGGGATTCTCGGCCAGGGCACGCGGGGCTCCTGCCAGTAGGTGTGGGGCCCGCATTGGGGAAATCGGCCTAAAGCCGGCCCTGTGAGGGGGTCAGATGTCAGTGCAGGGGGAGCAGACTGGGGTCCAAGCAGGGAGCACTTGGGGGGGAATTAAGAGAGTAGCAGGTGAGGCTGCGTTTCTTCCTTCGGGAAGCCTCCCCCGTGTGCGTCTGCAGTGGCACCTCCTGCGACACCACACTCCAGATTCCTCATAGTGATATTTCCATATATGATTATGGCATAATTATGCTGCATTCTGCACAAGATGGGTCCTGTGAGGTGTCATTGGAACAGTGCCGATTTGCTGAATACGATTAGCCCCTTTGGATGCATGTATCATGTTTGTAGCTGAAGTTATAAATACTGGCTGGGTGTATTTCAGAGGCGCTTAGGCTGAGGTTATGTCTACACTACGCACCTCTGAGCGACCCAGCCATGCTGCTAAAAGGCACACAGCGTAGCTGCTGGTTGTTGGCAGGAGAGAGCTCTCCCGCCGACAAAAATCTTCCACTCCCAACAAGCGGCGGTAGCTGTGTTGGCAGGCGAACGCTCCTACCCCCCAAGCTGTTCACACCAGCACTTTTCCTCAGCAGAACATTTGTTGTTCGGGGGGCAGGGGTGGTTTTTTTCACAGCCCTGGATGACAAAAGTTTTGCCGATGAAAGTCCAGTGTAGACAAAGGCCCGGTGACACCCCCAGCCAGCCTTTCAGGTAGAGCAGTGGAGAAGCTAGACAGGGCTGATGGACTCGGAAAGGGTTTGGCCTTCCTGTAAACATTTCAACCAGCCTGTTAGTAACGGCTGCTATGACCCAGCGAGGGCAGGAGACCAGACCATGTGATACCGGACTCCATGTTGGGTACCTGTAGCTTTCCACAAACTGGGTGGGAACTGGTTTTGGAAAAAAGGGTTCCCACCCTATGTTAAAGCTACATAAGGTGGGGTGTGATGGCATCTAGGGGCCTCCCTCCCCACATGAGAACTCCTGGAAACACGTGAGGAACAAAGACTGAACTGGGGGTAGTGCGGGACACAGGCTCAAGGGATTTCTAGCCTGGGATGGAAATCTGGTGGCCTGCTTGTATCAGCAGCCAGGCTGAGACTGCGAATTCATATCCAATCTGGCATTTGAGGCTTCGTTTACAGGTTTGTTTATTTACTACGGGATCTGTTTCGCTCGGTTTGCTATCACTTAAAATCTCTCTTTGGAGTTAATAAACTTGTCTTTTGCTTTATCTAACCCACTGTGCCTTGGAGTGAACCGTCCAGGGAGAAATCTCAGCTTGGTTAACACAGGCTGGTGGCATATTCCTCTCCACACTGAGGGAGAGGTTAACTATTTATGAGCTTACATTATACAGATCACTGTGCAGTGCAGGACCGTGTAATTTTGGGCTTATTCTTCAGTGGTGGGGTGCGTGCCTGGGGAGCTGGGAAATTGGCTGGTGGCTGCTGTTTGCACTCAGGTAACTTTACTCTTGGGGGAATTCTGCACCACTGCGCACGTGCAGAATTTATGTCCCCTGCAGATTCCTTTGCTTCCCCACAGAAAAATGACTTTTTAATGGGGAAGCAAAGGGAAGCCACCAGCGTGGTCATGTGACCCTCCCCAGCAGTATGTTTCAGGGGCCCACGGCAGCCAGCAAAGAGGTAAATCACTGTGGGACAGGGGGGCGGGACTGGGGAAGACCCGGCTGGTGGCTCCTACCCTGCGCCAGGCTCAGCTGCTAGTCCCGGCTGGGCTGGGCAGGACGGGACTTCCTCTTCCCCTACACAGCATCTGGAGCTGGGTCAGACCCACGCCCAGATTCCTCCCCCGCCAGCAGGAAACTCTGCAAAGACCCCTCTCCCCTGCTTCCTGCACCTATTTCTCCTCAGCTGCATGAGAGGGATCCCTGTACAGGGAGCTGATTCCCCATCTATCCAACGCCCCCGTGCAGCCAGACCCCCTCATACCCTCCCGTCGAACCTCACCCCCCACACTCAGAGACACCCTCACTCCACCTGCACCATCCTGACAAGCCACCTGAACCCGGATCCCCATCCCACCAAGCCCCAACCAGCTGCACCTGGCTCCCCGCTCCACTGCGACCCACTCCCCCAGTATCTGGACCCCACCAAGACCCCCACACCCAGACCCCCTGCCGAGCTCTATCCCCCTCACACCCAGACCACCCCGCTGCTGAGCTCCAGCCACCTTCACCTGGAACCCTCACCGAGTCCCATTAACGTTGCACCCAGAAAGCGCCTGTGCATCCAGATCCCCCCCACACCCGGATCCCCCCACTGAGCCGCCTGCACCCAGATTGCCCCACACAGAACGCTCTCAACCCACATCGGGCTCCCCCGACACTGAGCCCCTCCACATTTGGATCCTGCCCACCCCTGGTGCACCTGGCATGGAGGAGCAGGGCCCTGGGGTGTTTCTGGGGCAGGCCGGGTCCCTGCGCTGCGGCAGGGTTGTGTGCAGCCTCACCCCTGAGTCTGTGTCTCGAGGGTGATCTCCCACCTCGGTGTAGCCAGTGGCTGGTGCTTCCACATTTATTTAACAATTTTAAAATAGGGTGTAGCTCAGTCTCAGTGTGTGGCACCACCTGCTGTCGTGTCGGGGGATAACGGGGCCTGGTGAGGCTGGCTGTATCTCCGGCACAGCAGTGTGGGTCAACCCAGCTCCGTGTCTGTGTCTGTGTCTGTGTGTGGCTTCCCAAACTGCACCCCGGGGGTGGCCACCCGTCACACTCATCTCTGCCTTTGCTCGAGCCGCTGCATGGGCCAGAGCGGATCTGGGGGCGTGGGAACGAGGGGCCAGCAGCACCACCGTCTGCAACGCCTCCCCCTCCAGGATTTTCTCCATATTTGGCACCTGCTGCTGTAGAAATCAAGCCCTCGCCATCTTTAGTGCATTTTCTCCCCCACCCCATCCCTGTGCAGACAGGGCAGTGCTATGATCCCTGTTTTATCTATGGGGAAACTGAGGCACGAGGGCATGACCTCACAAGCTCCCACAGGGGAGTCGTCAGCAGAGCCAAGAACTGAAGACCCAGGCGAGTGTCACTACCCACTGGACCATCCCTGTGTCTCCATGGAGAGGAATCCCCGCCTCTCACCCACACTCTGCAGCAACGGGGAGGGGACCCAGCGAAATGCCGACAGGGGGCCCCACTGGCCCTTGTACCTTGATATAGATGCGACTGTTAACAGGATAGTAGTTCCCAGCCACCGGCTCCGTCTGGCTCAGGTTCCACGTGGCTCGATAATCCCGCCTGCCGTGAGCATCAGAGCCCCGTTAAGCCCCGTGTCGGCCAGCTCTCCCCTGCCCCCAATCCGGGGGAGTAGGGCCAGTTTGGGCTGTGCAGTCCAGGGCTCTGCGCAGATCCCAAGCGACAGGGCTCCCAGCCCGACCGGGGAACGGACTGTTCCCTATACCGAGCCCTGGGGTACCCCACATGCTGCACAGTCTGCGTCTGACACCCCCGGGGCAGGCTGCCGGCTAGCCAGGAAAGGGGGACGTCCAGGGCTCGTTGGAGTAGCTCACGCAGGGCCCTCCATTCAGGGACCTTGAACAATAATTAAGCCCTGGACGTTCATTAAGACACAGCCCTTTTTTCCCCCCCGAGGGGAGAAGGGACTCGGTAATTCAATGGAAGACATGGGAATGGAACCCAGGAGTCCTGACTCCACCCTGGATTCATCCCCTCCCCTGCCCAGGAAGGATCACCCCACTCCCAATGTCTCGCCACACTGTACCTCCGCTCCAGAATCTCCCGCCCGTTGGAGTCTGTGTAGAAGCGTCCGTCCGTCTGCAGGGACGTCTCGAAACGGCTGATGATCTCCTTGCCTAGCCCGTCGCTGCGGCAGAGGGCACAGCAGGGTCAGACGTGGGGTCTGGCAGCACACGGATTCCCGCACCCGCGCCACACTGTCTGGGGCTGGTCTGACATTTTCCATCTCAGCTGTGTCCATGGGAAAGGTGGGGGAAGGGGCTCCCCTTGAAAAGCATCATGGGGACGGACCGACTGATGTTCCGTCAAAACTCTCAAATAGTTGCATTTGGCAATGCTGCTGCAGTGCCTCCCACTTTATAAACCTGACTCCCTGGTCAGACTACATCTCCCATGCGGCATCAGGGCCAGGGACTCCCATAATGCACCACCTCCTGCCCCCAACAGGGGAGGCTGTGCTGCATCATAGGAAATGTAGTCCAACCAGGGAGCCCAAACCAGAGAGAATGGCAACATGAGGAATTTGAACTACAACTCCCATGGTGCATTAGGGCAGCCCCCACCCCAAGAGGTGAAGTGTGATGCACCATGGGAGATGTAGTCCACCGAGGGAGCCCAGCCCCCACAGGAAAATGGGAGAATGAGGCACCAAAACTACAACTCCCATGGAGCACAGCAGCAGCCCCTCCAAGTTGAAATTTCTTCGTTTTACAGGCAGTTTCCTAGGGCAAAACTCTTCCATTTCCCACACTCACTCTATAGGGATGGGCCCCACCGTCCACTCAAGCTCCACATAGGCCTGCCCAGCATAGAGCCGCACCACCTGCGAGCACCACGAAGAGAAGTTCTGGTAAACCTCCTGCACCAGCTTGTTCTGGACCAGAGAGAGAGAGACGTGTGTGCAAGGATCCCCTCGCCAAGCACTACCTTGCAGCCACTTCTGGGTTGGGGCGGGGGGGGGAGACACGGTTTATAGCAGGATCCCTCACCAGATGCTGAAATGCAGCTGACTCTGGGGTGGGGTGTTAGCAGCCCACAGCACCTCCGCACAATATTGTAGCAGAGTAAGGAAAGGATCCTGGATTCAGTTGGAAGTGTAGCGAGGTGTGATTGAAGGATCCTGAAGGGGGTTAGCTTTGATTGAGACACCGCGGTAAGGTCAAGGAACATGCCAGGGGATCTTCAATGGTCATTAGCAGATGGGACCTTAGTTTTAAGTCTTACCGAAGAGCTAGCAACTCTGATCTAACCCAGCAGACTCCAGTCCCCCAGCCAGACGTGGGAATAGAACCCAGGCATCCTGGCTCCCAGCCGCCCCCCCTGCTCTAACCGCTAGACCCCACTCCCCTCCCCGCTAGCTCAGGGCTAGTGGCATAAGGGAATCGGAGACAAGAGACTTCGGCTCCCGCGCCCAGCCCCCTGGAGGTTCCCACACCGGGGATGCTCCCGCCACCTACCTTCACCAAGTACGTGTGGGCTCGCCCAGCCACACGGAGGGGCTCGGAGCGGTTGGGCCTGAAGATATATGCCCCGGAGGCCTGGGCACTGTCGTCATTGCCAATGCTGGCGTTGTACCTTGGGCAGGGTAAGGGGGGGGGGTGAGAGACAGTCCAATCAGCTGCCCAGAGCCCCAACGCCACGCCAGGGAGAACCCCTCCCCCATCCCCCTACACACACAGCGCTCCTGCACTGGCCAAGGGATCGAACTCCCGCTCCTGGGAGCTGGTTATTACCCTGTTTTACAGATGGGGAAACTGAGGCACAGAGGGATTGGGAAGGAAGGTATTCACTCGCGCTCAAATGTGAGTCAATGACAGAGCTGGGAATAGAACCCAAGAGTCCTGATCCCCAGCCCCACTGCTCTACCCGCTAGAGAGCGCTCCCTCCCCAGAGGTGGGGCTAGATCCCAGGCGTCCCAGCTCCCCCCAGCTCACTGACCAGAAGAAGTTCTGAGAGACAGGCAGCGAGATGCTTTTGTCCAGGTTCTGAATCTCCATCAGGAGCCCAGTGACCGGGTCGAACAGAACCCGGAGGTGCTGTGGGGAAGAAGGCGAGAACGTCAATAGACCATGACCCAGGGGACAACCCACCGCAGGGCCCCTCATTCCTCCACCTCCGATTACCACAGTCCAGTCCCCACCCGGTCAGATCCCCCGGTTCAGAAACGAATCAAGTGCCATCCTAAAGCTCGTTAGGTTGTTTACCTCCCACTGCTCCTATTGGAGGCTGTTCCAGACCCGCCTGCCTCAGATAGTTAGAAACCCGCTTCTCATTGCCAGCCTGCGCTGATTCCTGGCCCGTTTGTCTCCCTTTGTTCTTGGGCCAACATTATCCTTTAGCTTCAATAGTTCTTCCCCCTCCCTAGAAGCCTATTGCGCTAGGCGCTGTACAATATCATTAGGTATATTACAGTAGCACCTTGGAGCCCCCGTGATGGTGCTGGGCGTTGTACCTTAGGTGTATTACGGTAGCAACTCAGCGCCCCAGGCATGTACCAGCTAGAGGTGGACAGATAAGAACAGAGACAGTCCCTGCCCCAAAAGGGCTGGCTGCTCCCTTGCCTTAGGAAGTGAAACGGCCCAGGCTGCACCCTCGCTCAGGACAGTACCTCATTCTGGATCCCCCTGGGGGACCAGGCGTCCACCCGGGGCTGGGCCTGCTCCCGGATCCGCTTGGCCAGCCTGGAGCGCAGGTCCCTGCTGGCCGTTTTCGAGACGGTGTAGGAGCTGTAGCCCAGGGGCGGGGCCGAGGCTGGGAAGATCAACTCATGGGTGGCGTCTCCCCGGTCTCGTCTCACCGCCCGGGTGAAGTTTGAGACGGGGACAACCTGGAAACCGAAAGAAAAACCGTCTGAGGCCCCGTCGGGAGGGTCTGACCAGAGATTGTGCCGCATGGAGACACCACAGGACGGATGCAGGGAGCTCGCAAGTTAAGCGGAGCCAGACTTGGTTAGAACGTGGATGGGAGACGGCTGCTGTCAGCTCCTCAGCATTCTCCCCTCACGTCAGTGCTGGCCCCAATGCCACAGAGTGATGCTAGGGGGCGCTGCGCTGCAGAGAGAGGGGTGGGAGCTCAGGAGGGGCCACTCGGCACTTGGGATCAGTGCTGGCTGCTAGGGGGCGCTATGGAGTAGGAGCTCAGTAGGGGGCATCGACCCCAATGCCCCAGTGTGGTGCTAGGGGGCACCTGGCTTTCTAGTGAGATTTAAAAAACAGGTGATGCCTTGTGCTCATTACGCAGCCCCTGGCGCTTTCCCTGGTGTCAGGTTAACGCCTGTCGGTCCCGTGCAGCCCATTTGCCAGGCGCAGGGAGCGGTGCCAGCTTGAAAGCACATTATTGCCCGGGACCAAGTACGTATGGGCCCCATCGCCCCCTAGAGGATGCAATCAGACCTGCTTCGAGCGCATACAATCATACTGCCCCCTAGTGGTGGCAGCATGCAGAGCCTATACGAGCTGCACTACTGCTGCCGCCAACAGATCCTCCTTTTGCTAGGAGATACCAGAGCCCAATCCCAGCTAAAAACTGAATCCCCTGCAGGCCCACGACACAGGGAGGGATGGAAACAGGTCAAGCGTGCAGCCGCAGGAAGGAGAGAAAGAGCCAAGAAGGAAGACGCTCTGGCCGCACCTCATTCGGCACCGTCTGGCCATTGGGATCCGTCACCGAATACGCGGCTCCCTTCACCGGCAGCCGGACGTTCCAGCTCACACGCCGTCCCAGCGGGTTGTAGAGGATCACCATGAACTGGACAGACAGACCCAGATTAGCGGGACGCCCACCTGACCTTCCCCACCGCCAGCCGGAGAGCGCGGGTGCTATTCACTGGCAGAGCCCAGAGAGGAGAAAAAGCCGTCCTACATTGACCAGGTAAGGGCCAATCTCCTCCAGCGACCTGCGTTCTTGGGCTGCTGGAGCTGGCTCCCAGGCCCGGCTCCCCTCCCGCGCCTTATACAACAACAAGGTCCTTACGGTGCTGGCGGATTCGGTCAGCGGGCACAGGCTGATATTGAGATAGTTGCAATAGATGAAGTTCTCCTTGTTGCCGCTGATGCTGGCCAGAGCGTTACTGACCAGGACCTGCAAAGAGGAGAGATGCCTCCCATCAGGTGAGAGACGAGAGATTCACCCCCACACACATGCATTCCGGGGGGGGCGCTGTGCTTCTGGAAGCAGGATGGGGGCACTCTCCCCTCACAGTCAGTGCTGACCCACAGCAGTTTCCTGGGCAGTGATGGGGACGGGGACCATCAGCCCCTCCCCTTCCTCCCTGTTGCTCCTGGATGCGCCGCCCTGCACCGCCTCTCTGGAGACGCAGGTGAGGGACACAACGTTGAAGGAGCAAGGGAAGGAGGTGAGAAGGGGGCGGGGGGGGGAGGCGAGCGGTGAGCCAGCAGCGAGCGGTGGGTCTCATGGCGGACAGGGGAGTGTCTGGCAGGGGAGCAAGGAGGCGAGCGGCGGCAGGGGACTGAGGAGGGACGCAGCAAGCCAGAGGCAGACCGGGGGGGGGGGGGAGGGATGAGGAGGGACACAGCAAGCCAGCGGCAGGCGGGGGCCGAGGAGGCGCGGTGGTGGGAGGGCAGGGCAAACCCCACCAAAACCTTACATAAACAAATTACAGTGATTTGGGTGTCTGCATACGCATGTTACGTTGTTAACTTGAGGAAAAATAAATAATTTTAGGAAAAAGTGTCAGTATGGCCACCAGCAAGAGTTGGTGGCCGCACTCTGAGGCCACCAAGAAATTTGTTGAGAGAGCCCCTGCACTAGGGGGTGCTGCAGGGATCAGGGTGGGGAATGCTCCCCTCATGGTCAGCGCTTGTTCCCAATTCCCTGGGGTGGTGCTAGGGGGCGCTGTGCTGCAGGGAGCAGGGGAGCTCTCCCCTTGGGACCAGCATGGACCCCAATGCCCGAGGGCGGCACTAGGGGGCGCTGTGCTGCAGGGAACAGGGTGGCGCACTCTCTTCTCACGGTCAGTGGTGGCCCCAATTCCCTGGGGCGGCACTAGGGGGTGCTCTCCCCTTGGAGCCAGCATGGACCCCAACGCCCTGGGTGGTGCTAGGGGGCGCTGTGCAGCAAAGCATCACCAGGGTGACCTCTTGCTGAGGAGAATAGGGAGTTATTGGGGGGGTCCCCTTTAAATCCCCTTGCCCGGCACTGAGATGCATCCACCTCTGGGGTGGGGCCATAGCAGGTCCTTGGCTACTCCAACACCCCCGCAGGCTGCCTTTTCCCTGGGCCATCCTGCCTCGGATGCTCACTGCAGGGAGACTAGAGGAGGCAGAATCAGGTTCCGGGATCTCTGGAGGGGAACAGGGTGCCAAGGAGGCAGGGTACATACCTGGCAGGCATCCCAGCCGGCAGCCAGGCGCTTGGCGTAGTCATTAGCCACGTGCTGCTTCTCCGTCCCACTGACGGCGTCGTGATGCTGGGCCACTGCCATGGCCCGGCCTGTGGGGGAGCCGGGGCGTCAGGGGCGGAACAGGGAGCTACGCCAAACCCGCCGGGTGGGACGATGTGGGGGGCAGAGAAAGGGGGATTGTGGGGCCAGACAGCCCCCCCAAATCCAACCTCTCCAATAGGGGGCTGGGCCTGCATCTCCCGTGCCTGGCCTGAAGACTCCTCCCGGCCCCCAAACTCCAGCATCAACTTGGCTAAGGCCACACAGACAAGAGTAGAACCCAGGAGTCCTGACACCAGCCCCTGCTCTAACCACTAGACCCCACTCCCCTGCCAGAGCCAGAGCCTCCAATCCCTGCAGCACTGGGCCACATTGCCGGACGTCTGTGTATGGAGAAGGCAGCACTGCCCTCTGCTGGCTGCGATAGGAGCTGTTCCTTTGTTCTGTCTCCCCCTAGTGGCTGCAGGGGACAGGATAAGTTTGGGGGGAATCCCGATAACGGGGCGATTCATGGCTCAGCAGCTCACGTACGAAGCACGGTGCTGTCTCCTTCCCCGTAGGGGCCCGTCCTCGCCACCGGACCGGCCAAGGCTTCCAACTGGTTGCAAACCTGCAGGGGGGGGAAGGGGAACAGTGATGAGAGAACATGTATCCGCATCCGGTAACCCTCCAGGAGGGACGTGAAGGCTGGGACTATAAATGTTTAAAAGGGGACTGGATAAATTCATGGTGGCTAAGTCCATAAATGGCTATTAGCCAGGCTGGGTAAGGAATGGTGTCCCTAGCCTCTGTTCGTCAGAGGATGGAGATGGATGGCAGGAGAGAGATCACTTGATCATTGCCTGTTAGGTTCACTCCCTCTGGGGCACCTGGCATTGGCCACTGTCGGCAGACAGATACTGGGCTAGATGGACCTTTGGTCTGACCCGGTACGGCCTTTCTTATGTTCTTATGACTTGCCACTCCCATTTCATAGAGAGGGAAACTGAGGCATGGAGAGGGGATGGGACCTGCCCAAAGTCGCACAGAGCCAGAGATTGAACCCTGGCTCCTTGGCCCTCTGTTCTAACCACTAGACCCCACTTCCCTCCCAGAGCTGGGGACAGAACCCTGGAGTCCGGCCTCCTAGGCTCAGACCTCCTCTCTGTCCTGCTCAGGACAGGATGCTGGGAAGACCAACAGGCAGCAGGTCACAGGGACGTGAGTGGGATCCCAGACTCCCTGCCCCCCCGGAAAACTTCCCCACCTGTAGGAAGTTGTTGCTCAGTCGCTCGTAGCGCTTGAAAGCCGGCCGGCTGGTGAAGTAGCCTGTCCAGAAATGGTGCGGCCCGTCAGCGTAAGGGAAGAAATCGTCGTATTTGAGGGACCTGTGCGACACCAAAGAGGGTCCCCTCTGCAACTCATGGGTCCAGAAGACCCGGACCTACTCCCTCCCCCCTCCTCAATCCACCCCACCCCACCCGGCCACAGGAGAGGTAGCCAGCCAGTCAGTCCCACAGCTCAGCCCCTGCACCCAGCACCAGCCACTCCCAGCGCCTGAGGAACAGAGAGGAGGTTATAATGGCACGGAAGAAACTAATGAGAGATGTGCTCGTTTATATACTCCAGTGTGGCACTAGGGGGCGCTGTGCTGCAGGAAGCAGGATGGGGGCTCAGCAGGGGGCGCTCTGCCCTCCCAGTCAGTGCTGACCCCAGTGAGGTACTGGGGGCGCTGTGCTGCAGGGAGCAGGGCAGGGGGCTCAGCAGGGGGCGCTCTGCTCTCCCAGGTGGTGCTGACCCCAATGCGGCACTAGGGGGCGCTGTGCTGCAGGGAGCAGGGCAGGGGGCTCAGCAGGGGGCGCTCTGCTCTCCCAGGTGGTGCTGACCCCAATGCGGCACTAGGGGGCGCTGTGCTGCAGGGAGCAGGGCAGGGGGCTCAGCAGGGGGCGCTCTGCTCTCCCAGGTGGTGCTGACCCCAATGCGGCACTAGGGGGCGCTGTACTGCAGGAAGGGTTCCATCATTACCCCTCCAAAGGGGACGCACCAGGGCTTGCAAGCCCATCCTCTCCGCCCTAGCATGGTGGGGGCGGGACAGCGCAGGCCACCCCAGGCGGGTTCCCGCCAGCCCCGGCGCTCACCACGACAGGTTGGCTTTGAAGAGTTCCCACAGGTAGCAGGTGGGGGTGGAGTAGAGCACGTGAACCTGGCTCCCGTTGAGTTGCTGGAAGAGACACAAGGGGGTGGTGGGAGCGGGTTTGGCGATCGCGCCGGGTGGGCTCTGTCGTCCCCTAGTGGCCAGTCGGGGTAAGGAGGCTGCTGCAGCCTGCCGCTCCCAGAGCCCAAGGACCCAAGTTCGAGCCCGGCCATTGCCCAATCGCAGCAGGGCCCTGCCGAGTGCAACGGGCCTCCTGGCTGGGCCACGTGGCTGCCCCCGGGGGCTCGGCCTGTGGGTCAGGAAGTGGGAGCCCAACCCTCTCCCGGCCCAGCATGCATCCCAGGCGGGTCCCCACCTGACAGGGTGAGCCCTGCCCAGCAAGGGACTCCTACCCACTCCCAACCTGCAGTCCCCGGGGGGGAAATCCCTGCACCACCCCCCAGGGGCTCCTGACCCCCGTTACCTGCGTGTTGACGTGTTTGATGAGCTTGTCCATGTTCTTGTACCACAGGTTGGCGTTCTCGTACTGGAAATCCGAGCCCATCGTCATGACGATGTGGTTGGTGCGGTAGTGCTTGGCCTGCAAGGAGATGACGGAAGGCGACACTTCAAGCTCCCCACTCAGAGACGCCCCCGCTCGGTACCCAGACCCCGGGCTAAGGCGGCCCCGTGGCGAGAGTCTGGCAGGCAGCCGGCGGTTCCGCTTTCCCCACGGGGAAGGACAAAATTGTTTCGGCAAAACTGACATTTTTTTTCCCCCTGCAGGAAATGCTGGTTTTGCAAAACGGGCGTTTGGCGGAAAAGTTATTTTGACGCGTTTCTGACCTGCTCTAGCAGGGGTCCCGGGCACTGGGCTGACACACCTGTCACCGGAGCGAAGGATGGAAAACGCCTGGAGAGTCCCCCAGGGAGGCTTCCCCAGTGCGATCTTGGGGCGGAGGAGGAAAATGGGGACTGGTCCCAAATATTCAGCTGCGTATTGCAGCCGGACAGAGACTGGCCGTGTGTCACGGGGGCTGGAGCTGTCCCTGAGGCAATCCCATCCCGCTCCTTTCTGGGGCTGGTCCGTTATTCCCTAGCACAGGCACCAGGGACAGAAACGGCGTCCGGCCACGCAGTGCTGATGCTAACAATGGAGCCAAGAAACTCGTCCCCCGAAAGGGTCTCTACTACAGCGCCTCTCTGGCTAGGCAATGACACTTGTGACTTTCTCCCATGGACCAGCAATTCCCCACCCGGCTTATAATCCCGCCCCAATCTCCAGGCAGCCTCTAAGCGCCAGCCAATCGCAAGAGTCGGCCACCAACAGCTGAGCGTCCCAGTAACTTTTCCGAGCTCAGGCACCAGCCGAGACAGGAATCGAACCCAAGAATCCTGACTTCCAGCCCCCTGCTCTAGCCACTCCACCCCACTCCCCTCCCAGGGCCAGAAATAGAGCCCAGGAGTCCTGGCTCCCAGCCCTTCACTCTAACCCCTAGACATAAGGCCAGCTGGCTGCAGAGGGTCCCCTCCCAGCTCTCACCTGGGCAGCCGCGGTTTCCAGGAAATACCCCACCAGGCTGTTGACGTTGTTCTCATCACTCGCATCGTCCACGATGGGGTTGTCGGAGCAGAACTGGTCCCAGCAGAGGGACAGGGGCGGATTGTAGCCGTTGGGGAGGACACCTGGGTGGAGGGGGGGGGAGAAACAAGATCACCGTGGGGCATGGGCAGCTGGGCAGGATCCAGCCAGTGATGTGAGGGATGATGCGGGTGTCGGGGGCCAGCACAGAGCCAGGCTCCATGGGCGGCTCCACCCCGGGAGGCTCCCCCCGGGCAAAAGGAACAGGGGTGCAAACACCAGGGAGGGAGGGGGAGAGTGAAATCCAGACCCCGACGGGGGAAGATCAGCCTGCATCCAGCCAGGAGTGCAGGCCAGGCACCCCATCTCTGCCCCACGCCCCAGACTAGAGGTGCCACCTCTGAAGTACAAAAAAGGGACCCCCAGGCCAGCCCCTCTCCTCCCCTCCATCCCAGGCCCCCAGCTGGACACCTCAGATCCCATCAGGTGGGTCGGCCTGGGGCAGCCTTCCTGCTTCTGCCACTGCCTCCCGCTCAAACATGAGTCGCCCCCCACATACACACACCCCCCATGGAGCCCACCCATCTGCCAACCCTGGCTGCCCATTGGTGCGTGGCACCGTCTGTCTGTGGCACAGGTGCCCCACCCCACAAAATTGGGACTTGGAACGTCCCGAGAAGACTTGGCAGCACCCCCACTCCAGCTCACCGGTGAAGAGGTCGGCGCTGGGTGGCTGTAGGCTGGCACTCGCTCTCCAGATCTGCTCCATCTCCCGCAGCTGCTCCCGGTTGGCTTTGTCCTGGTAATCCAGGCGGCCGAAAAAGAAGCCGTCGAAGCCCATCTGGAAAGGACACCGGGGGGGGAGGGGGTGTCAATGCCAACAGCCTCAGAGAGCCAGCAAACACTGAGGCAGCAGCATGGCCTTGCGGCTAGAGCGCTGGACAGGGACTAGGGAGACCCAGATTCTATTCCCAGCTCTACCACGGGCCTGCTGGGTGACCTTGGGCCTCGTGCCTCAGTTTCCCCACCTGGAAAGTGGGGATAATGCTCCTGACCTGCACAAAGCACTTTGAGACCTGCTGATGGAGAGTGACACACGCTGTCCCCAGCAGGCTACCCCTGGGCCTCCGAAGTCCCTGCCTGTGGGGGGGCAGTTCTAGGCCCCCCCAGATGACCTCACCTGGGCAAAGAGGGAGGCCTGCTCTCGGGAGTGGCCGAAGGGGTCGATGTGCCAGGCGGCGCGGGGCCGGCCACACTCCCCGAAGGTCTCCTGTAGGAAGCGCAGCCCCAGCGTCATCTGGTCGATCATGGCGTTGTAGTAGGTGGCCGCCTCATCGTTCATGCACCAGCCGCCATTGATAAATTCCAGCCGTCCTGCGGGGAGGGAAAGGGGGCAGGCCACCCTCAGCGCCAGGCGAGCGGGGAGGCCGGGCACCGCTGGGGTCTGCAGCTGCCTGGCAGCGCCAGGGAAGGAGAGAAGCCAGGGACCTTCTGAGGGGGTGGGGCAGCATGGACAGAAGATGGCACAGGCCAATTGATCCACACAAACAGTGTGTGTGTGTGTGTGTGTGTGTGTCAGACACACACACCCACGCGTGTGGGCTACCCGCAGCCATAGTGAGGAGTGTCTGTGATCTGCTTTTTTACACTGTGCCAATAAAGACCTGAATCAAGTTGTGTGAGAGACACAAGATGACCCAAGCAAACGCCCCACATGCGTGTGTGTGTGACAGAGACACCCCCCCGACATTTGCTCCCTCTGTGCGTGTGTGTTGCGAGGTACCCACCAGTACAGGCAAAGGGTCAGCATGGGAGAGCGAGACCCACACCCTGGGACGGGCACAGGCACATACAGTACAGGCCAATGCAGGGATCGAACGTGCTCGCGCACACACAGGGGGTCTGGCTGGCTTGTTGTGTGTCAGGCCTTGCACGCTCACTGATTGACCCAGGCATATTATCTGGGCGAGTCTCACACACACGGGCCGTGGGCCTATAGTGACGCTGCGCTCCATATGCTTTATAAAAATATCTTTATAGGTGTGACTATGATGTAACTGGAATATGCTAAGGTCTCTTGTAAGGTATCATTACAAAGTTTACAATCTGCTGAGTGTGGTCATCCTGTTTGTAGGAATGTCTCCTTCTTGTATCTGAAACTAGGAACATAAAGTAGAACTCTGAGGGCCTATGTAATTATGCAAAGTGGGGGCCATTAATGGTGGTTTAGAATCTTGGCCAGGACAACTGGTTGTAAATGGTTTGTTTCCCGGCAGCCCCTGCGTGTCAGAAGAACGAGGTCATACAGTGACAGGCGACCGTGTCACATGATACTGGAATCCACCTTAAACCTGGGGCTTTTCCATTTAGACGGAGGAGTGGGGACCCAGAGAGACAAAGGACTCCCACCTTGTGCCAAAGCTAGAAAAGAGACAGCCCCGGCTTTTCACCTAAGATGCCTGCTGGAAGTAACAAGGGCTGGACCAGGGGAAAGGATCGGGCCCAGACTAGGAAGGGGTCTAAGCTGTGAAAGAAGCTTATTGGAACATTTCTGAGGGTGAGATTTACCTGAAATCAGTTTCTTAATGTATTCGGCTTAGACTTGGGTGTTTTTGTTTTGCTTGGTAACTTACTTTGTTCTGTCTGTTATTATCTGGAGCCACTGAAATCCTACTTTTTATACGTAATAAAAATCACTTGTGTTTATTATTAAACCCAGAGTAAGTGAAGAGTACCTGGGGGAGCAGAGAGCTGTGCATCTCTCTCTATCAGTGGTACAGAGGGCGGACAATGTATGAGTTTACCCTGTATATGCTTTATACAGAGTAAAATGGATTTATTTGGGGTTTGGATCCCATTGGGAGTTGGTATCTGGGTGCTGGAGATAGGTGACCTGCTGAGCAGTTTTTGGTTAGAGTCTGCAGCTTTGGGGGCATGGACCTGGGTCTGTGTTTGCAGCAGGCTAGAGTGTCTGGCTCAACAAGGCAGGGTCCTGAACTCCCAGGCTGGCAGGGAAAACAGGCTCAGAGGTAACTTCAGCACGTCAGGTGACAGTCCCAAGGGGGTCTCTGTGGCCGAACCCATCACACCACGATCACCCACTGATTGACCCAGGCATATTATCTGGGCGTGTGTCTTTCACACACACGGGCCTGCACAACATATAGCCAGGGAGAGAGACACACACACACCCACTGAGGCAAAGAATCCCTGTGAGCGTGTCTGTCTCTCCCCATCTGTCCCACCTATGCAGACACCCTCTGTATGAGCGGGTGGGGGACATCACCAGGCCCAGCAGTGCAGGTCACATCGCCTTCTGCCGCAAGAGCAGTGCCCAACTGGCCGGTCGGCACGGGATCCCTTACCCTCGCTGACCAGCTGCCTCACCGCCTGCCGCATGGACTCCGCCTGCAGCTGCCACCAGCGGTAGAAGAAGGCCACCTCGACGTAGATAAAGCGCTTAGTGGGGTCAGCCAGGAGCTGGGGGATGACGGAGTCCAGGATGTACTGCACGCCAGCATGCTGGATGTCGTTACGCGCTGCGGAGGGAAGGCACGGGGGTGAGCAGACACATCCAGGGACCCACAGAGCAGGGACAGCAGCGGAGCCAGGTCCCCGACCCAGCCACAGTGCCCCCCAGGAGGGCAGGATCCCCCACCTTGCCACAATGCCCCTCCAGAGGGCTGGATCCCCCCTGGCCATGGCAGGACCCCCAGGAATCTCAGATCTTTCTGTCTCTCCAAAGCAGGGATAAACACCCCTCCCAATAACTGCTCTGCACCCCCTGCCTCTCCTCCAAGCACCTCCTGCAGTTCAAAATCCGTCGTTCCCCCTCCTCCCCAAACAGGGACAGCATCAGGGTGAGATCAGCTTGCACGCACAGCGCCCCCTGGAGTCTCACCCATCAACCAGCCAGCCCCCACCCCATGGCCCATTCCCCACCCACTGAGTCAGCCAGTCCGTCCCCCCCCATCGAAAGGCCCCATGACCTAGGCTTCTGCTTAAGTCACGCCCGTGCTGGAAAGGCTCTCTCTATGGCCTGAGAGATAAGACGCTCCAAAGGCATTAATGTTTCCACTAACTATGTGCTGGCCTTGACTGATGTCATGGAAAAGCCGCCCACGTGAGACACGGCCTCTAAAAGGTGACGTTAATATCCAGGTGAGTAAGACCACGGGCTTATTATGGCCAGGGGAGAACAGCGGGGGAAAGACAAAGGTTCAACATGTTCCTTGGCCTGGCAAGGACGGATACAAAATGCTCTGAGGAAGCATGATCTAATGATTGGGTTGGGGGCAGCTAGATTCCTGGCTTCTGGGAGAGGAGTGGGGTCTAGTCGTTAGAGCACAAGGGTGGTGGAGCCTGGAATTCAGGACTCCTGGGTTCTATTTCCAGGTCTGGAGAGGGAGCAGGGTCTAGGGGTTAAAGCGGAGTGGGGCTTTCAGGACTCCTGGGTTCTAATCCCCACTCAGATTCACTGTGTGACTACAGGCCCCGTGAAGCTAGGATGCTTAGTCTGTGAACTGCCATGAACTATTCTGGCAGGCGACACAGACTTTATCCAGCATCTGGCAGGGAAGCGAAGTGGGAGCTTTCCCCAAGCCTGGAGCAGGTCCCTACAGCAGGGCCAGGGTTGGGAGGGGCTCTCTACCTCCATCCGCAGCAGAGGAAGTCAGTATGCTGACGAGATTAAGATAGTGCATCTCTGAGCAGCGCTTCCTCCCCTGCCCACACCTTGCCACAGAAAAGAGCCCTCCCTCATCTTAGACTCATGCAGGGTCACAGCCAGCTCTAAACTCAGCAGAAACAGGGATCAGATAGCGACACTGGCCTTCAGTTTTGATCCCGCTGCGTGGGCCAGCTGGCTTAGTGTTTGAGGAAAGGAGATCCAGGGTGTGTCTGTTCTCTGGGACACAGGAGAGCCAGAGTCTATAATTCCTGGCTCTGCCACTGGCCTACTGGTGACCTTGGACAAATCTCCTTGCTCTGTGCCTCAGTTTCCCTACCTATAAAATGGGGATGACAATACTGACCTCCTTTGTCAAGTGCTTTGAGATGTACTGATGGCGAGCTCGAGGTAAGAGATGGGGATTAACCCACTGAGTCGGACGGCAGCAGCTACAGTGCATGGAAACCCTCCCTCCCGCTCCTTGCGCACCATCTCCGCCACATACCTCCATAAAAATACTGATCCACTGTTTTCAGCCAGCCCACGTCGTTGTGCGTGTGAGGGATCAAGTGGACATTCAGCATGTCTGCTTTAGTGGCCGGACAGGACTATGAGAGAAAGAACCAGACGTGCTGCGAACTGGAGGGGAAGGCCGCAGCGTACAAACAAACCCCATTGAAAGGGCTCTTGGGGCCAATATCCTGCAGATAGGAGATACCGATCTGAACGGATATTGCTCGGTGTAGCTAAGAGAAGACGCTAGAGGTGGAAAGAGGCAATTGTCTTCTTCACAGCCCTCTGCTCAGAGCTGGACTGCTCCCTACACTAGATTCTCCAGGGCTTTGGACAAACAGCTACTGAACAATAAATCACACACCAACGCAGACTGAAGGAGTTTTTCCATCGATGTAGCTAATTCACTTCTCTGAGTCAGCAGCTAGGTTGACAGAAGGATTCTAGTTGTATCTACGCCGGGATTAAGTTGTCCTAAGTCCAGCGCTCATGACACTAACTTTTTCACAGCCCCAGCGACAGAGCTAGGTCAGTCTAAGAGTTCAGTGTAGACCAGGGTACCTGGCCGGGGAGTCAGGACTCTTGGGTTCTAGCCCCAGCTCTGGGAGGGAGGCCAGGTTGGTGGCTAGAAGTCAGGAATCTGGGGTTTGATCCCCAGCTTGGTAGGGAGAGTGGGTCTAGTGGTTAGAGCAGGTTAGAGCTGGGTTCTGCTGTCCCCAACCTTGAGCTGCAGGCTCCCCGGCTGTAAAATGGAAAGATGTCACCCTGGCCAAGATGCTCAGCTCTGCAGAGCTCACAGTGGGAGGTGTCTAATTATCGTAATCATCATCCCACAAGAGGAAGTGATAGTCTAGGGAGATGGGGGAGGAAAGGAAGAGAAACAAAAATGCAGAAACAGACAACGGCACCAAACTGCACAGTATTAACCCCCTAACGCCCCCACTGCTAGGGCTCTACCCAAGCTCATGCGTTCAGTGCTCCCTGTTTAACTGAACTCAGGAGGGGTGGGGGGTGACCCTCAAGAAGGCCAGTTATCTGCTACTGGGACTAAGCATTGCTTTGAGCCCCCAGCTCCCCACCACGGCCCAGAACTGGGTGCGGGTGTGTGTGTGTGGGGGGGGGGTCAGATGCGGCCACTGCAACGCTGTCTAAACTCTGGACTGTCCTGCCTTCCCCACCATGGCTCACAAGCTCCCCCAAAACACAAGAACACCCCCCACCCCCAAAACCTCATCCCCTCTTTCACCTCCCAGGCTCAGAACCCCCAACGCATCCGGGCCCTCCTCGCACTCCTTCACCTCCCCCTTCTCCAGCCAAAGCTCCCCCACCGCTCAGAAACACCTCCCGGTTCCCCAGAGAGCTCCCTATCCCGCACCACCCACTTCCCCTTCAGCCGAAGCCCCCTCCAGGACCCCCCGATTCTCCTCCACGCTCCCTCCTCCCCCTTTTACCCCGACCCACCTGCTGCCCCCCTTACTCCCGCCCAGGGCTTCCCCCCCCGCCTCACCTCATAGCCGCAGCCGGCCGCGGCCGCCCCCAGCAGCCCCACGCCCAGGAGGGCGCCCAGGAGCAGCCCCACGGGCAGCCCCATCTTCCCCCTGCAGCCGCGGGACCCTGCGCCTGGCCGGCAGCTCCTGCTATCATGTGACCAGCCCCTCACGTGACTCCCTGAGCACGGAATCCCCCTTCTAGCCTCGCCCCCACCCCACGCGGGAGCCAATCCGAAGAGAGCGGGCGGGGCCACGGCCTTCATTCATGCAGAAAGAGCGTCACTGCAAACAAGTGACGCGCTGATTGGCTGAGGGGGCGAGGGCGGGGCCAGGATGGAGGGAAAGGGAACAATTGTAATTGACAGGCCATCTCACCTATCATGTGCAAGGAGGCGGTGAAAGGGCGGGGGTGAGGATATAATGCCGCCAGCTTCTAAAAGGACCAATGTGAAGTGGATCGAATTGATTGACATATCCGGCCACCTATCAGTTGCAGGTATGAAAGAAGCTCACAAGCCCCGCCTCTTATTCCAGAGACCAATAGGCTAACCGGGAACGCTTGAGGGACAGTTGAAACCGCTACTCACAGGCAGCGACAACCGGCAACAGAATTATTAAGCTGCTGCCCGTTCCCGTTGTCCATGAGCCCGCGCTGGGCTCTGATTGGTAGAGAAGATTGGCAGGGAACTCAGCCAATGAGGCGTCGAGTAGTGTTGAGCGTGGGGCCCCTCAGACACGGCCTCCCTCGGGGCTAGGGCCCTGTGGCCGAGAGACCCCCAACCCTCCCCCCCATTCCCTCTAGCCGGGCGCAGTCGCACAAGGACGGAGCGGCAGGGACAGGCGCTGAGGGGGCCACCACTGACCCTCGGCTCCCCTCCCCCACTCACATGTTCCCCGCCAGCCCCCACAATCCTCCTTGGCTCCACCCCAGCCCCCCAGATCTCCACCTGCTCCACAACCTCCTCCCGACACTCCCATCTTCCCCCAAAGCTCCCCCTACATCCCACACACCCCTCAAGCACCGCCACCAGGCCCCACAACCCCCCCCCCCCAACATTCCCATGCTCCCCCCAGTCCCCACACCTCCGGGCCCCGCACCAGCCCCAACATTCCCATGCTCCCCGGTCCCCACACCCTCGGGCACCGCCACCAGCCCCACACCCCCATTCCCATGCTCCCCAGTTCCCGCCCCAGGCACCGCCACCAGCCCCCTAAACCCCCCGGTCATTCCCATGCTCCTCCCAGCTCCCACACTTGGCCCCAGCCCCCATCTAAGGCACTGCCACCAGCCCCCACAACCACCCCGACATTCCTATGCCCTCTCCCCGCTCTCACAACCCCCCCCTCCACCTTTGCCCCCTGCCCATGGACACTTGCCTGAGCTCCCACAAAATCCCACCTCCATCTATCTCCCTCCCAAAACTGACTCCCGCCTTTGACAGCAGGCCTGAGGGCAGGGAGTGGGGCGGGCTGGGGCAACCACCTCCCAGGGGGCCAGTCTCTAGGGGATGCCTCCAGAGAGCCAGTAAGGGGCTCCCGCATTGGCGGGCACCATGGCCTGGAGTGAATCTCTCAGGGAGCTGAGGCTGGCCCCTTTGTGTGGGGATGGGGGCCAGCTGTGCTTTGCGCTGTCACCAGGAGCATTGAGGGCTGGAGCGAGGTTTGCACGGCCCCACCCCTCCGTCCACATGCCTGCTGAATCTGAAGCTTCAGCCCTTTCCCGTGAAACGGTGCAAGTGCTTCCTAAGAACCACGTTCTAGGCTCAAGCCCCCGGCCTTTCGCTGCTGGCCTGGGACGGGAACTACAGCCAGCAGCGTCCTGGTGGTTTGAAGCTAAAGTGTGTATTGATCTAGTGCTGGTGAAAAAGTGCCAACAGAACGAACCTCTGAGACTAAAGTCCTCTGTCCACAGAGCAGATGCAGCATGGGCTGGGGCCAGCTTAAGCTTCCTCCGATGCCGTCTTCCCAGTGGGTGAGGACCCCACCCAGCAGACAGCAATCTCTGTGGCCTAGTCAACACTTGGCCTCTGTACTGTCAACAAGTCAGTTAGTGCCAGTCATGGTGAATTATTTTTACAAAGCGGACCCTTGGAAACTGGACTGAGACCCACAAAATATCAGAGACGGTGAGTACTTTCAGCCCCTATGAAACTGGTGACAAAGAGACAAAAGGCATCATTCTATGTGCACACAGATTGTTTTTTTAAACCAAAGCTCCTACAGCAACAACCCATTTAATTTGATAGCCGAGTGTTACAACACACCGCTTGTACAAACAGATGGTTCTAGTGTGTGAATCCTTCCTCTCCCCCGACAGTGTCTCTCTGGGATTTGCAAGAAGGAGTTGTGCAATGAGCTGTAATCTCTTCACCAAGGCGGGGACATGGGTTGGGGATTCTGTAGATAGGACATCACCACAGCAGAGATAGACAACCTGAATCCAGAGGAAGAAAATCAATCATTTTAAAAACCAACCAACCATGAGGTTTTTTATTATTTCAATATCCACCGTCATGTCTGGGTCTTGTACAGCACTAGCATGTTGGTGAACAATTCCCAGGGATTCCAAAGTACTTGCTTTCTCAACCATGCATGCAAGGATTGCTCACCCACACAGAAATGGCGCCACCTCTACGGTGGAAGGGAGCAGCTGCTTAACATCAAACACTGTACCAGTTTTTGACAAAAGACTAATTTTAAATCCAGCTGGAACTGCAGTGTAGGTATTTAAGGAAACAGACTGTAGATTCCAGAGTTGGGTTCACAGCTCAGCTTTTAGGAAAAGATGCTGTGGAATTTAATATCCAAGAACGAATGAGACCTTGCTTTTACATCTCATTCAAAAAATGGCACCTCCAACAGACTAACCCTCTATCACCAAAGCATCATGCTGGGGCACTGGTTTGTTGCTGACTAGGATGAAGAGTGCTCGGTACTAATCACCAACACCATTTTATCCCCATTTTACAGATGGAGAAACCAAGGCAGCAGGAAAGTGTCAAAGTACAAAATCATGCAGTTTAAGTGGCAAAGTTGGGCACAGAACCCAGAAGTTCTGGCTTCTACTCCTCTGCTCTAACCACAACACAGACAGGCAGGCACATTCGGACGTACATCTTCGATTCACATGGTCAGTGAATAAGATGGTTAAAGGGAGACAATGACTCACATGAAGCTGCTCATCATCTGTTTGGTGTCCTCTGAGCTTCTGGAATTGGCAAAGCTAATGAAGGAGCAATAGACAGCAATCCAAGCACACCACTTCAGCTAGAAACACAGAGGAACTAATTTGAGAGCCTCAAAGTGAGCACTTATGGGATCTCTCAGGATCTTCAATATCTAATAACACCGGGCAAGTCTCAGAGCTCTTTAAAACATTCATTAAACAAAGATCACAGTCCCTGCTCCCTTGTGAAGTTAGTATCAGCACCATTTCCCTGAATCGCCCAAAGTCACACGGCGAGTCAGTAGCAGAGCTGGGAACAGGACCCCGAAGTCCTGGCTTCCAGTCCCCTGATTTAACCATTAGGACACACTCCCTCCTCCAGCCAGGAAGAGACCACTAGAGCCTTGATTCCCTTTTCTACCCACTAAACAGCCAGGAACAGAAGTAATGACTCCTCCTCTTCCAATCCTATTTCAGTGCAATGGCTTACACCACTCTAGGCCTCCCCCTCTTCCATCCCCCAAATCATTTCACATAGGGAGGCTGTGGAATCCCTGTCACTGGAGGTTTTTAAGAACAGGTTAGACCAGTGGTCACCGCTGGGGCAGCTATCTATGCCCACGCACTGGCCCGTGGACAAGCATCCGCCGAAATGCCACCGAAAAGCGGCAACATCAAGAGGCGTCGCCACCAATTTTCGGCGGCATTTCAGCTGCGACGCCTCTTGACATTGCTGCTTCTCGGCGGCATTTTGGCGGATGCTTGTCCACCAGCCACGGTCCTCGGTGGCTCGTCGTCCAGCACCCACCAGACGAAAAAGGTTGGGGACCATTGGATTAGACAAACGTTTGTCAGGGATGGTCTTGGCATACTTAATCCTGCCTCAGTGGGCGGTGGGGAGATGCACTATGGGCATGTCTACACTGTAAAGAAAAACCTGCGGCACTGAGTCTCAGAGCCTGGGGCACTTGACTCAGGCCCACGGGGCTTGAGCTGCAGGGCTAAAAATGGCAGCGTACACATTCCCGCTTGGGCTGGAGCCCGGGATCTGAAACCTGCCAAAGCAGGAGGGTCTTGGAGCCCAGGCTCCCACCTGAGTGGGAACGTCTGCACTGCTGTTTTTAGCCCTGCAGCCGAGCCAGCTGATCTGGTGCTGAGACGCGGTGCCTTGGGTTTGTCTTTGCAAATATATACACTGGGTGACCTCTTGAGGTCCCTCCTTGCCCAGCATTTCTAGGACTCTGTGGAAGAGCAGCCAGTTGGTTGGGGGAACAGGCACGGTGAGGCTATGGAGTGCTACAGCGCCCAGCTGCACAGGTGTCCTTTATAATAAAGAGCATGCAGCTCATGTTTGCTTTGCCCTAGAAGGCATCTTACCCACGCAAGATCTAATGTTCATTCCTTTCCTGCTCACCTTAAGCATTAAGCCGCACATGCTGAAAATCATCCCCAACAGGTTCATGTAATCTGGAGTGGGATCTTCCAGCGTGGGGTTGTTCTCTGTAGACGGAGGCTTGTACCTACAAAGCAAGTGTGCAACAGCATGTTACGAGAGAGAGACGGGAGTGTTAACTCACGCTTGGAAACTATTAGCCCTCTTCTCCACAGGTAACATGAAGATAAACAAGGATCTGTGGGGCTGTGGAATGGGATTAGGGGCCTTTCATCTCCAGGTTCCTGGTATCAGTCAAGCCCTAGCTCAGGCAGACTTGGTGGCTCAGGGTGGGGATGAGGAATCCAACACGGGGGCTTTCTCATCTAGGGGACTGGCTCATATCCACCCCCAGGCCTGAGCAGCTTAGCACAATCAGGGAATGAGCTATGGAGCCTTTCACCTCTAATAACCAGGTGTAATGCAGGTAGAGAGAGTCAGTCCCATCTGAGGTCTGTTCTGGGGCTGTGGGAAATGTGTTGGCAGGTTTCCGGTTGGTTGCTATTGGCAAGAGGGGGGACTAGGGAACAAGAATAACCTGGGGTGAGAGGTGCCAGTATCTCCAGTTCCCTCCTCTCTGCCAGAAGACTGTCACCCATAACCCTCCAACAACTGGCCTGATTCCTACCACCCACCCCTTAGGGATTCCGCTGGGTAACCCCACCAGATATAGACCCCATAGCGATCACTCACCCCTCGGGGTCCTGCTGGGAAACCCCACCAGATACAGACCCCATAGTGATCACTCACCCCTTAGGGATTCCGCTGAATACACACCCCATAGCGATCACCCCTTTCCGTTTAACAGGACAATTTGCCCCCACCCTGAGGCTTAGGCTATCAAGGGGCTGCCAAGTGGAGCTCGCTGTCCAGACATCCCTCAGGGGCACGCTTCAGCGTTCCCTATGGGGCAGCACTGTGGCCTCATTATGGGGACCCCGAATCATAGAATCTCAGGGTTGGAAGGGACCTCAGGAGGTATCTAGTCCAACCACCTGCTCAAAGCAGGACCAATCCCCAACTAAATCATCCCAGCCAGGGCTTTGTCAAGCCTGACCTTAAAAACCGCTAAGGAAGGAGATTCCACCACCTCCCTAGGGAACCCATTCCAGTGCTTCCCCACCCTCCTCATGAAATAGTGTTTCCTAATATCCAGCCTAGACCTCCCACACTGTAACTTGAGCCCATTGCTCCTTGTTCTGTCAACTGCCACCACTGAGAACAGTTGAGCTCCATCCTCTTTGGAACCCCCTTCAGGTAGTTGAAAGCAGCTATCAAATCCCCCCTCACTCTTCTCTTCTGCAGACTAAACAATCCCAGTTCCCTCAGCCTCTCCTCATAAGTCATGTGCTCCAGCCCCCTAATCATTTTTGTTGCCCTCCGCTGGACTCGCTCCAATTTTTCCACATCCTTCTTGTAGAGCGGAGCCTAAAACTGGACACAATACTCCTGATGAGGCCTCACCAGTGCTGAGTAGAGGGGAATGATCACATCCCTCGATCTGCTGGCAATGCCCCTACTTATACAGCCCAAAATGCCGTTCGCCTTCTTGGCAACAAGAGCCCACTGCTGACTCCTATCCAGCTTCTCGTCCACTGTAACCCCTAGGTCCTTTTCTGCAGAACTGCTGCTTGGCCACTCGGTCCCCAGCCTGGAGCAATGAATGGGAGTCTCCCGTCCTAAGTGCAGGACTCTGCACCTGTCCTTGTTGAACCGCATCAGATTTCTTTTGGCCCAATCCTCTAATTTGTCTAGGTCCCTCTGGACCCTATCCCTGCCCTCCAGCGGATCTACCACGCCTCCCAGTTTAGCGTCTTCTGTGAACTTGCTGAGGGTGCAGCCCCCGCCACCCTCCAGATCATTAATGAGGATATTGAACAAAACCGGCCCCAGGACCGACCCTTGGGGCGCTCAGCTGGATACCGGCTGCCAGCCAGACGTGGAGCCACTTAACGTAACGCGCCCTCTACACACGCCCCCCCGGCAGCCCAGCCCAGCCCCGCGCAACCCGGCCCGGCCCCGCTCACCTCAGCACCTTGTTGGGCCGCCGGGGGTCCGCCATGCTGTTGCTGGACATGCTCCCGGGGGGCGCGGATCGGTGTAACACCCCGAGCCCCGGAGCAATGGTTCCGGAGAACCCCCTTCCCCCGTCCCCGAGCCGGACCCCACGGGGGACGGGCAGGGGACGAGGCGGGGCCGACAACGAGCTCTGCCCCCCCCCCCTTCCACCGCGGCGGGTTTCGGCTCAGCGCAGGCGGGGCCGAGGGTGGGCGGAACCAAGGGAGCCGGAACCTGCGGGGACGGGGGACGGGAATGGGAGCCGGACACGGAGCCCCCTCTCCCCAGGTACAGCGTGGGGGAGAGGGAAGGGGGGGTGAGTGAGACTGATAGGCTGGGGGGGGCTATAGGGGGCTCGGGAGCCTATGGGGGGATGAGTGAGCCTGTGATAGGCTGGGGGGGCTATAGGGGGCTCGGGAGCCTATGGGGGGATGAGTGAGCCTGTGATAGGCTGGGGGGCTATAGGGGCTGGCAGGAACGGGGGGAGGGGTGGGTTATAGGGGCTCTATAGGTGCAAGGCTGGGGAGGCCATAGGGGGTGGGTTGAAGGACGCTGCACGCAGCTCTGTAGGGGGTGGGTACTGGATGGCTCTAAATGTGTGCAGCTCCCTGGGTCTTAATAGGATCACCCCTGTGTCCCCCCGACCCCCCCAGGCTGCGCATCAAACCCAGCCAAGGGGGTTGGGTTTTCCTTTTCCCTGCCTCCTGTGGCAGCAACAGCCACCAAATCACTTTCCTGTCGTTCCCTTAGCCAGGACGGCACTAGCTTGTGAGCGAGTAACTCCAGCCCCCAGGGAGACACCCCTCAAGCCGGAGTCTGGTGAGAGATTTGTAACCCGCCCCAGCTGACCCCTGTGGTGTCACATCACCCCAGCCCCACGCTCGCAGAGTCCAGATCTCTCCGATTTAGCCACCGTAGGTCCCATCATGGCGTTTCCTGAACCGAAGCCCAAGAAGCCAGAGCTGCCCAAGAAGCTGGTGCAGAATCTGGAGTGCAAACAGGGAGCGGTCAGGGCAGTGAGGTTTAATGGTGAGTGTTTCCTCACGGGCCCCATGAAGTGAGGCAGTGGGGTCTAGTGGGTTGAAATGAGGGCCAGGACTCCTGGACTCTGTTCTCAGCTCTGGGAGGGGAGTGGGGTCAAGTCAATGAAGTCAGAGCCGTGTGGGACATTTAGAGCCCTGTTGATGCCAGCAGATGTCAAGAGTCCAGACTATTGTGTTGCTTATTGTTGTGTCCTGGTGGGAATGAGGGGAGGGTGTGTCTTAGTGGAGATCTGCCCTTAGTTTCTTCCATCATGGGGGGGCGGCTGGGCGAGCATACATGGAGGAGTGGGACTAGCAGGGAGCCATGCAGAGCAAGAGGACAGCTGTGGGGTGGAAATGCTGGATGTGGGGCTGGTGCCTCTGTGGGGCAGGCACAAGCTGTGGTGCTGCTACGCTGTCCCCTTGCATCATTCTCTGTCCTGTCTCCCGCAGTGGATGGAAACTACTGTCTCACCTGCGGAAGCGACAAGTCCCTGAAGCTGTGGAACCCCCACAAGGGGACCCTCCTAAAGACCTACAGTGGCCATGGCTACGAAGTGTTGGATGCGGCTGGGTAAGGGCAGGGGACGGACTCCACTTCTCTCGTAACCCCAGGGACTTCAGGATCAAAACCGCTTTAGAGTGTTTGGCATTCAAGTGGTTAGAACAGGTGGGGAAGGGTATTGGCGGAGGCGGAGTGAGGACTCCGGGGTTCTGTCCCCAGCTCTGGGTGGGAGTGGTTTCTAGTGGGTTATGCAGGAGAGACACTGGAAGTCAGGACTCCTGGGTTCTATGATGTCACTGATTTGCTGTGTGGCACGTCCCCCCTTGTGCCTCAGTTTCCCCCAGCCATAAAACGGGGACAGCTACGCCGACATGCCAAAGGGATGCAAAGCCTCGTAGATGCGCGTCTGTAACC